>NC_040044.1:9997094-10297094 GCF_003713205.1 Coffea eugenioides
TTTTTTTTTTCTCTTTTTTTTTTATATATATATATATATTTTAAGGATTAAATATTACTTAAGTTGTGAAAAATGCCTTTTGACGCGAAGATCAACATTTTTAGATGCAGATCCCCGGTTACTCAACATTTCACATACTCAAGTTGCTTTGCATACTCTTAATTCAAGTACCTTTTTACGCGAATGTCGACATTTGTAGATGCCAACCCCCGGTTACTCGGTACGAGAATCATTGGAGTAGAATAACCCCTTTTTTTTTGATGTATATATATAATAAAATTCCCTCTAAGAGTAATCATGAGAAGAGTATGACACTTATTAACCATATTAATTTCTTATCTTATAAAATTAGATAAAAAGAAGAATTTTCATCAAATATACAAAATGTAGGCATAATTTTCTCCACTTTACTAGATATACTTTCCTATAAATGTAAAAATTATAATCACATAAAAATCATTTCCAAATTTCATAAGAAAAGAAGTATCAAAACAGCATATATTTATTTCAAAAGGATAAGTGACAAAATTTTATTTATTTATTATAGTTAATAACATATATATGTATAAGGTTTTGGAAAAATTTTGACAGAATCTCCCCTTAAAAGTGGACTAAAACTCCCTGCCAGCAACCACAAGAAACACCATTTAAGCACAAGAATTATATCAAACACAACTAAAACCACAAGTATCACACATATTTCTCCCCCCACACTTAAATTACACATTGTCCTCAATGTGTAGGGAAGAAATGAAACAAAAGAAGAAAAGAAAAGAAAGAAGTACTCCCCAAGTCAATGGCTGAGATCCTTATCAGCCACTAATCACGGACCACTGTCAAAATACAAGTACCTACCACATAGAAAACAGAAAAATAAAATGAAGTTAAACATCTTAAGTTCCACAAGTTAAGATAATTAGGCAAGCAAGTTCATCAACTAAAGATAGCTTCTGCAGTGTGCCAAGTCAGTCATCCCCCTCGGCATCATCGTCATCCTCTGCATCACGATTGGGCGGTGGATGAATGCCCAAATGATCTTCAATTCGGCTTAGACGATTATGGAGTACAAATGAAGATTTGTGAGTTGGGTAGAAGAGAAGAAGAAAAACGCGGCTGGAAAAATGGAAAAGTGAAGAAATGTTCTGGAAATCGCGTTTTTGAAGCAGAAAAATGAACCGAAAACGCGACTAAAAACGCGCCTTAAACGCGCGTTTTTAAATCCGCGTTTTCTGCACAAATCTCGCAGAATTTAAAACGCGGTTACGTATTAAAACGCGACTAAAAGTCGCGTTTATATGTGTCGCGTTTTCCAGTTTTGCTCAGGCGTGAAAACGCGACTTCCTCTAAAACGCGACTTAAAGTCGCGTTTTAAAGGCGCGTTTTCTGTTCTGCAGGCGCAGAATTGAAAACGCGATTCTGAGAAACGCGACTTATAGTCGCGTTTCCTTGGAAAACGCGTTTTCGGCTTCGATTTTTAGCAGAATTTCAACTTTTGAAAAATTACAAAAGGTACCCCAATGACTCAAAATGCATCATAGATCATTTGTTTGACAATTTTAATCACTGGAACAAATGTAAAACATTAAAAACATGCATTTTACCCCTTTATAATGAATCAAAAACACCTTTAACGCAAATCGAGGGGTTGAGTTGTTTGATCACAGTTCGCCTTTTTCACCTCAAATGGTCATTCTTGCTTCCATTTGCCAACCCTATCACACAAAAACAACAAATTAACTAAAACACTTATTCAAACCACAAAATGACACCAATTTAACACATATAACATAAACATTGGGTTGCCTCCCAATTAGCGCTTTTGTTTATAGTCGTTGGCTCGACTCACACATTCAGTTTCTTAATTTGAAGAAGAGTCGCCCAAAAGACATATGAGTCCTTTGGGTACGATTTCACCTGCCAAGTAGGGTTTCACTCGTTGCCCATTGACCTTAAACCTTTCATTTCTTGAATTTGCCACTTCAACCGCTCCATAGGGAAATACTTGAGTGACTTCAAATGGTCCAGACCACCTTGACTTCAATTTTCCTGGAAATAACCTCAGGCGTGAATTGAATAAAAGCACTTTTTGCCCTACCTGAAATTGTTTAGGAATAATGTGCTTGTCATGCCAATATTTGATCTTTTCTTTGTAAATTTTGGCATTTTCATATGCATGTAACCGGTGTTCCTCCAATTCACTCAACTCAAGTAATCTCCTTCCACCTGCAAGATTAAAATCTATATTAATTGCTTTAATAGCCCAATAAGCTTTATGTTCAATCTCTACAGGTAAGTGACAAGCTTTTCCATAGACTAAACGATACGGCGACATCCCTAAGGGAGTCTTAAATGCCGTTCGGTAAGCCCATAGTGTGTCATCTAGCTTTGTAGCCCAATCCTTGCGTGATTTATTCACAGTTTTCTCCAAAATGAGCTTTATCTCACGATTAGCTAGCTCCGCTTGTCCATTGGCTTGAGGATGGTACGGGAGTGATGTCTTGTGCCTACAGCCATATTTAAACAATAAGGAATCCAGTTGTTTGTTACAAAAATGTTTTCCTTCATCACTTATTATGGCCTTAGGTATACCAAATCTACAAAAAATATTCTTTTTAAGGAATCGGAGTACAACCTTAGAGTCATTAGTAGGTGAAGCGATTGCTTCTACCCATTTAGAAACATAATCCACTGCTACTAAGATGTACTTATTATTAAAAGAGCTTGGAAATGGTCCCATAAAGTCTATACCCCATATATCAAATAATTCAACTTCTAAGAAGGTAGTTAGGGGCATTTCATTCTTTCGAGATATATTTCCAGTTCTTTGGCATGCATCACAACTTTTAACATATTCCCGAACATCTCGATACATAGTTGGCCAATAAAATCCTGATTGCCATACCTTTGCCACAGTTTTTGAGGTGCTAAAATGTCCACCTGTTTCAAGGTTATGACAATGATATAAAATATTATGTACCTCGTTTTCGGGAATACATCTACGTACCATACCATCGGCACAATGTTTATACAGCAATGGTTCCTCCCAAAAGTAACTTTTGACATCATGTAAGAATTTCTTCTTTTGATGGTAATTAATTCCCTTTGGAATCTCTCCACTTACCAAAAAATTAGCAATATCAGCATACCATGGAGAATTGATAATTGCTAGGACAAACTCATCCGGGAAATTCTCTTGAATAGGAACTTGATCCTTGACTGGAATATATTCTAGGCGTGATAGATGATCCGCTACTAGATTCTCTGTTCCCTTTTTGTCTTTTATTTCCACATCAAATTCCTGCAATAAAAGAATCCACCGAATTAGTCTTGGTTTTGCATCTTTTTTATGTAACAAATATTTAAGAGCCGCATGGTCCGTATATATAATAACTTTAGATCCTACTAGATAAGATCTAAATTTATCCAAAGCAAATATCACTGCCAATAGCTCTTTTTCTGTGGTTGCATAATTGAGTTGTGCTTCATTTAACAACTTGCTAGCATAGTAAATGACGTGCAACCGTCCTTCTTTCTTTTGTCCCAAAACTGCTCCAACCGCATAATCACTTGCATCACACATCAATTCAAATGGTAGTGACCAATCAGGCGAAGTTATAATTGGGGCCGAAATCAATTCCTTCTTCAACCTTTCAAATGCAACCAAACAATTGTCATCAAATTGAAAAGGAGTATCTTTACATAATAAATCACATAATGGCTTTACTATTTTAGAAAAATCTTTAATAAAACGTCTATAAAAGCCAGCATGTCCTAAAAAACTCCTTATCCCCTTGACATTGCTTGGGGGTGGCAATTTTTCGATGACTTCTATTTTGGCTTGATCCACCTCAATTCCCTTGGAGGAAATCTTGTGTCCTAAAACAATTCCTTCTTTTACCATAAAATGACATTTCTCCCAATTCAGTACAAGATTTGTTTCCTCGCATCTCTGCAAAATCAATTCCAAATTATGAAGACACTGATCAAAAGATGAACCATACACAGAAAAATCATCCATAAATATCTCCATAATTTTCTCAATATAATCAGAAAAAATAGCCATCATGCATCGTTGAAAAGTTGCGGGAGCATTGCATAACCCAAATGGCATTCTTCTAAAGGCAAAAGTGCCATAAGGACATGTAAATGTGGTCTTCTCTTGATCCTCTGGAGCTATAGCTATTTGATTATATCCTGAAAAACCATCAAGAAAACAGTAAAATTCATATCCGGCTATTCGCTCCAATAATTGATCAAGAAATGGTAGGGGAAAATGATCTTTTCTTGTTACCGTATTTAACTTACGATAATCGATACACACTCTCCACCCTACCACAAGTCTAGATGGAATTAATTCATCATTTTTACCCACGATTGTAGTCATTCCACCTTTCTTTGGTACCACATGAATTGGACTAATCCAAACACTATCGGAGATAGGAAAAACTATACCTGCGTCAAGCCATTTAAGAATTTCATTTCTTACCACCTCTTTCATGTTTGGATTGAGTCTTCTTTGTGTTTCCACCACTGGTTTGCAACCGTTCTCCAATAAAATTCGATGCATGCATATAGACGGACTTATACCTTTAATGTCTGAAATTGTCCATCCAATTGCCTTCTTACGCCTTCTTAGAACTCTTAACAACTTTGCACACTGTTCATCATCAAGGTCAGCACTAACAATTACAGGTAAAGTTTTATTTTCTCCAAGAAATTCATACCTTAGATGAGTCGGAAGTGGCTTGAGCTCTAACTTTGGAGGTTCAATTTCTGAAGGTTGTGAAAACCCTTTTCCTTGGCCAAGACTTTCATACAAATTACCCCTTTTATAAGGTGCTTGAAAATCCAAGTATTTGGCCAATTCTTCAATTTCTTCACAAACATCTTCTTGCTTACCTAAACTCATTAAACAATACTCAAGAGGATCTAAGTCAAAGTTGACTTGACTCATCTCTTGGGTTAGTTTATCAATTGTGCCAATAGAATAAGCATGATCGGTAAAAGAAGGGTATTTTTCCATTTCATTCAAATTAAATTCTACCTCTTCTTCACCTACTTGAAACTTAAGTTTGCCATTTTTTACATCAATAATAGTACCTGCAGTAGCTAGAAATGGTCTACCTAGAATAATTGGCATAGATATATCTTCTTCCATATCTAATACCACAAAATCCACTGGAATGATAAATTTTTGAACTTTTATCAATACATTCTCCAACACTCCCAATGGATATCTAATAGACCGATCCGCTAGTTGCAAAGTGATATTAGTGCGTTTAAGCTCATGCAAACCCAATTGTCTAGCCACCGTTAAAGGTATTAATGATACACTAGCACCAAGATCACACAATGCCTTAGAAAAATCAACGTTACCTATGGTGCAAGGTATAGAAAAACTCCCCGGATCCTTCAACTTCGGTGGTAGCTTATTTTGAATAATTGCACTACATTCCTCCGTTAATGCTATTGTTTCGCAGTCTTCCAACTTTCTTTTTCTAGTCATGATTTCCTTGAGAAATTTCGCATAAGATGGAATCTGCAAAATAGCATCGGCAAAAGGAATGTTAATGTGCAATTGTTTGAAAAGTTTAACAAATTTTTCAAAATCTTTATCAAACTTATTTTGCTTTAATCTTTGTGGAAATGGAACCGCAGGGGGTATTGGAATGGTAGTGGAAGATGATGGTTGCTTTTCTCTTGAATTCTCCCGCCTATTTTCCTCCACAATCGCCTCTTGGTTCCTCTGCTTTTCTTCTTGTTTTTCATTCTCATCTTTCTCAACTTCCTTCACTGGAGGATCTTCTAATTGTCTACCACTACGAAGAGTAATGGCTTGCACCTGCTCCTTAGGATTGACCTCTGTTTTGCTAGGTAATTCTCCTTGATTTCGATTATTCAAAGAACTAGCAATTTGACCAATTTGGACCTCTACATTCCTGTACATTGTAGTGAGTTGATCCAGTCTCCCTTCTACTCGTTCAAATCTGTCCGAAGTCACCTTAGCAAGTTTTTCCACCGCGATCTCCCAACTTGGTTTAGTTTCAGCCTGTGGTTGCCTTGGTTGAAATCCCGGCGGATTGGTTGGCCTTTGTTGATTTCCTTGATCCTTCCATCCGAAGTTTGGATGATTTCTCCATCCCGGATTGTAAGTATTCGAGTAGGGGTTATTTTGAGCATTACGATTGTAATTATTGACGAATTGTACCTGTTCAGAATCGACACACTCATTAGTATCATGTTCACCTCCACATACAGAACAGCATGCTACATGTGCATTAGATGAACTTGGACCTTGTCTACTTAGCAATTTCATCACATTATTCATTTGAACACTCAGCATATTGAGAGTGTCCATTTCTATCATACCTGCGTGACGTCTTGTATTACCTCTCTCATTGGCCCATTGATAGTTATTTGCTGCCATTTCTTCTATCAAATTATGAGCTTCTTGGGGTGTTTTTCCCATTAAAGCTCCACCTGCAGCTGCATCAATAATAGTTTTAGTGGAGAAAGATAAACCATTATAAAAGGTTTGTATGATTAACCACTCCGGCAGTCCATGATGTGGACATTTCCGAAGCAAATCTCTAAACCTTTCCCATGCCTCATATAATGATTCACCTTCCAATTGGCTAAAACTAGTGATATCCATTCTAAGCTTAGCAGTCTTACCTGGTGGAAAATACTTATTTAAGAATGCTCTTGATAATTCATCCCATCCAGTGAAAGTATTGGGAGCATGAGAGTGTAGCCAAAGTTTGGCCTTATCTCTTAATGAAAATGGGAACAATCTTAGCCTTATAGCATCATCACTAACTCCATTCATTTTAATTGTATCACAAATTTCCAAGAATGTAGCTAAGTGTGTATTAGGATCTTCTACTGCATTACCTCCAAATTGAGATTGTTGAACCATTTGGATAAGTGATGGTTTAATCTCAAAGTTGTTAGCATTTACCGCAGGCCTTGCTATGCTCGTTTGTGAACCTTGTGTTCCCGGTATAGTAAAATCTCGCAGAACTCGCCTATTTAGGTCATTTTCAGCCATTTCTTCTTCAAATGGTAATTCTATCAAGATATCTTCTATTGGCTGCCAAACCTCTTGTTCCTCTTGATGCAGTGTATTCCTCCTTTGTCTCCGCAATGTTCTTTCAATTTCAGGATCAAAATGTCCAACTTCTCTATTTGATCGGTGCATGCACTACAAATAAAAATAAGAGAAATTTTTGTAGTTTTAATTCAACAACTTGGATAAAAACAATGAAAATGTCTAAATTAATAGAGATGACTAGGCCCTAATATTGCCGCTCCCCGGCAACGGCGCCAAAAACTTGACGGGTTTTCACTTTAAGTGCAAGTTTAATTCCGATTTTACACCCGTTGGACTGCAAGTATACAGGTCGCAATTTTAGTACAAGATGCGTATCGGGTCGATCCCACGAGGAGCAATTTAAACAATTACTAAGCCCCTGTTCTCTCTATTATTTAGACTTACAATTAATTTTTGAGCAGAGAAAGTCTAATGCTGTAATCTACAAATCTGATATACAAATCTAGTTTAACAAATGCTGAATGCAAATAGAGAAATTTCACTTAATGAAGATTCTAGGGATGTAGATTCCACTTATGGCATAAACTACACAAATGAATGGATTTACTTCTTGCTATTATTCTTGCTTAACCAGAGATTTATTTCCAAGATTACCAAGTCTCATTTTCATGATGAAATGGCTTAGAGCAATATAGATTTCCCTATTTTCATGGTGAAATACTACTACTACTCCGTTTTATTTCATGAAATGCTCAATAATCCACCTAAGTGTATCTCTATTTTCATGAACATACAACTCAAGCACTACTCATGTGTTTCAATTGTTATTACCAATTCTCATTGAATAATAACACTATAAACATGCTATTGGTGATCAATCAATAACAAGAAATCACAGCTACACAAGTAGACAAGTTAACTCAAGATATAACAAGTGTAAATCACATTCAATTAGTATTATTTAGCCATAAGTTTCATCTACTCCCTAGATGAAGGAGTTTAGCTACTCATGAATGATTTAACAATCAAATTCACAAGTTTATTACTGCAAAACATCATAAAGTACAAGTATAAGAAAGATAAAAGAAAGCTTAGCCAATTGAAGGTGAAGCTCTCCAATTCCTGCTATGTTCTTGCACAATATGATTACAAGTGAAAACTCTAAATGCTTCTCTAAGAACTCTTAACTAGAGAGAAAACTTGTTGCAAGAAGGAAAACTAGCTACGTCTGGTCATCCAGGCTTCTCCCCTGTATTTCTGCATAAAAGGTGGTAGAAATTCCATTCCTCTCACTTCATAATTTCCTCCACTCAGATTTTGTAAAAAGAAGTCAAAGATATGATGTTTCCTTTTGTCCACACTCATTTGGTCTTCTCTTTTATTGCAGAAGCATGTGCACCGAATTCCCTTGCATCTTATAGCTGGAAAGTGGTATGCACACAAGAGAATTGACTGAGTCAAATTGCAGAATTTCGGCTATAAAACGCGCCTACACAAAACGCGGTATAAACTCGCGTTTTTTCTACTCGCGTTTTCACTCTGGCCTTATTTTAACTGCGATTTTCTCCATGATAAAGGCCAAACTAGCTTTTGTGCAAAACACAAAAGTTGTAGTCCTTTGAGTTAGCTTTCCAATGCTTCAAGAATCATCCAAATCGGAGCATTGTAGCCTGAGATATGATCGAAATACTGTCACCTGTTCAAACCTCTGTTTTAACTTCCGACCACAGAATGCAGCTTCTGTATTCCAACGTTTTGCCCATGAAGATGGCAGAAATGGATTTCGATGTCTTCATACGAATTGTAGGTCTCTTTCTTAGCTTTAAAATGGTATAAAGATCACCTCAATCCGATAAGTGTAGCTCCAGATATGGTCAAAATACTGAAGAGTGTCAAAACTGACTTGTATTGCATTTCCTCACTTGAACATTTTTCACTTCATTCTTCTTGTTGCCACTTGAATTCATCACCAAATCTCTATTTTTTACCTCATTTGACATCCTTTGGTGATTGAATCATCATTCCTGCATAAAAATGAAGTTTTTACCATTAAAATCAATAGAAATGCAATATTATCCACTTTTACCAAAAATATATAATTTTACCAAAAACCTCTTTATTTTATTTATAAAACTAAATAATCAACTCAAAATTAACTAATAAAATGCACTTAAAAATACGTAAAATAAACTCTTATCAATAGCCAAATTAAAAGTGCAGTTTGTTGTCTTGCTCACGATTAATAAATATTGCAAAACATAATTCTCTATAAAAAAAAAAAAAAAAAAAAAAAAAAACTTACTATATAACAGGCAATGCTTGAATTGTGTGGAAACAGAAGAATACTGTTTGATAACAAGACGACAGATGAGACAAAGAAATTGGATCAACTTCAGCAACTCTTCTTGCTTGTGGAAGACATTCTGCAGAAAAATGGAGGAAATGCTTATGTTGAATTGGAGGTGAGTTTAATTGGTAACTTGAAATTGTTTCTCGATCTTGGATATGATATAACTTTTGACGAAGCACATAAACTCTCTGTAAACTTTATTATATGATAGAATGGACGCTCGGACGTGAATTCTTTGGATGATGATGCCAAAGGGGAGAAATCTGAGTTGGAGCATTTGCATGCACCCATGAAATTGGTACTAAAAAGTGGTGCATTTACTTCTTTGTCATGAAACAAGCAAACACTTGGCTCTTTTTTCATAAAACAAGCATTCAATAAGAATATTTGTCTGTTTCTTTGGACAGATTAGTGAAAAAGTTGATGGATTAATGGTGCAGTAGGGTTGAAAACAGACACCTCTACCTTCTCAAGACTAATTCTAGCAGAACACTATTGGCATTGGTTGGTAAGATATGCATAACCCTTGGTTTAAAAGGCTCATGTTCCGCTTAAGTTTTCAATGAATAAGAAGGTAAATACTTTCATAGACCCAATCCGCCAGCAAGGTTGTAGTGATACTTTTATGAATATCTCTCAACCAGTAATGCAAACTGAAGAAAATGCACTTCATGAATGCATTTTTTTAAACGAAGAACGCATTCACTAAATATGGGCTTTCCATCTTTAGAAAGAGATTTTACCACTTTCACTGTTCAATAAGTCTTTTCAAAAATCATCACTCTTTTTGGAAATTTATTTAGATTCTCCATCCCATATATGAGTCTTGCACATGCAAGTTAAATTACTTCAAAAAATAATTGGGAACTACCTTGTGTAAAATGCAACAAAGGTAGGTTTGTTCTCCCCGCCGTTAGTTTACAAAGCCTCATACTAACTCTCAAACTTAGCATCCTCGTACACTCTTACTACTTTACAAGCTTCACTAATCTATTAATACAATAATACTCTGTTCCATTCTCTATTAACTCCAGAAGGTAAGGTTAATATAACATCTTAATACTGATTGTGGCACCAAAAAGAATATAAAGAATCTTAATACTGATAATTAATTCCAACAAGAATTGCATACTATTAGTGGTTCACAACCATAAAAAAATTGATTGAGCACAGCAATGGATGCTTTTATAACCAATAACTAACAGACACTGCATACTATTGATGATTCACATCTGCAAAGCAAATGAACCCTACAGGTTAGTAATTATACATTATGAAGATGACACTCCAACCAAAGAAGAAAATTACACCCAAAAAAAAAAAGAAGATAAGAAGGAATATAGCCTCTTAAGTCATAATATTTTTTGTATAACTCTCTGTCTACATTTCCATCTGCAGTAAAGGAGCTAATATATACTCTGTAGAATTCTTCAACAGTAAGTTTGCTTCATGGAGGATTTCAGTGAATTTTAATAGTACAAAAAGCAGTTCAGAATTCAAAAATCTATAGAAAATTTGAGAAAGAAAGATAACCATTTCCTATTATACAACAAGTTGCATTACCCAATGTACAAACAGCCTTACAAGTTACATGAATGAAGTTATCCTCTCTATGAAGCAAGTACTCCCCTGGTCAAAGATTGGCTGATCCTATGGAATTTGAGCAATCTCAAGTAAGATTTTGTGCAGTGACTGAGGCTTTGCGAAGAAAGGGCAATGATCACTGCCTTTAATCTTAAATACGCCTTCTGGGGGATTTTCTCTCACAAGCTTTTCTTGGACATCTGGTGACAGTGCATGATCTTCCAATGTCTGGATATAAAATCGACGGCTCGTTCCATACTTTTCAGGTGTTAGAGAAAGTTTCTCCATCATGGGACCAAGGGGAATGGGTCTCATTGAAACCATGGCCAGAGCAACATCCTGAAAAGTCAAAAATATCTTTTTGTTGGGGGCTCAAAATTGAATTGCATGCCTGTGTTTCTCATCTTATGAATAGTGCAACTTTTTGATTTTGTGTTGCTTAGCATTAAACCTGGACTAAATTTAGTGATGGTTATTCTTTATTAATTTCAAATTATTGAAATTGAGTAGTAAAAAAGGGCTTCAAAGACAGATCTTGAAGCAACGTTAAAAGTTCTTTTAGCAGTGTTTCCCAAACTAAAAAAAATTCTCTTTTCAAGGGATGAAGAGCTCTTCAACACAACTACCTCAATATGTAAATATCCACAGAAAAGAATACAACTATAGCTTTATTGTATGAATTCAAAGTTATCTACAACTTGGAAGTGATACATCAGTATTCTTATGGAACTGTCGTTTTTATTATAGATTATAGAACTTTACTTCTCATCCACTTTTCACTTTTCTTTTTTCCTTTTCCTTTAGTTCTTGGTTTAATGATATATTACAACCAATCAAAACCATGCAATCAAAGAATGAAGACACTTAACATGCTTATCATGCATGTTAGGACAGTGCAAAATCAGTAGAATAGCAATTCGAGATGTCTAAATTAACAAATATCCTATTAACTATTGTCAGAAGAAAAGCCTGAGAGGGATACAGATACTAGTCTACCAGCGAGCATTAGCACTTAGCATATACAAGCATCAAAAGGACATTTAAATCAAAGGTTCAATACCTAGAACTCGTAGTGCACTTCACATGTCTAAGACGTGATTATAACTTCAACAGATAGAGAAATCGATCAAGTACGTTAAGCACATGCTCACACTACATACATAGAAGATGCACCAAGTAAAAGCCAAAAGATCTACTACAAGGATCTTCATATTCTTTGCACGTTGGTCCCTTGCATGATCTTCTGACTTAAAACTTTACTTTTGCACCATGGTTTCACTTATTTACTTCTTCATGAATATGCAAATATAAGGCAGGTGGCAAGACCCAAGTGCATTTTTTCACCCGCAAGGAATTAATATTTTTATTTTGATTCCAGAGAATATTCTGATGCAGTGAAATACGCAATGTCGAAATGCTTCTAAGAATGAGTGATGAACAAATTTAACTGAGATGTAGAGACTGACAGTTTGACTGGAATTGTTGAAGTACCTTGGTTGGAGATTGGTTGAAATATAACCCATGCATTTGCTGTTTCTCGAACATGAATCCAGTTGGAGGCTTGTCCTTGCCATTCCCATGTATCAGAAACTTGGATTCCTGCATGAAAAGTTCTGCAGAGCCAAGCTGCATAAAATATCTCAAATAAGAACAGAAAAATATATAATATAACAGCGCAAGAGAGGAAAATCCCCCAGCCAGCCTTTCCAACATGAATTGCCTTGACAAGGAAAATTTACTATTATTATTTGGCTTTTGGGTAAATGCTGCTGTTGATGTAAGTCCAAACAAAAGACTAATATCTTGGAGCCGCTAAAAATAGATGCAAGAAATATCTTGACAAAGTTCTTGGCCAAGTTGTAAGGGGAAATCCAATCATCTTAACAAGCAAAAGTGATTCTTTAGCCAGTTTCTGCACTCAATATGACATCTTAGTCAATCTCTCAAATGTCTCAAACTTCATTTTCAACAGTTGGAACATCCTGAGGTGCTATTTTACCCTTTTCTCTGGGAAGTATCTACAAAAGTGAACCAGACTTATGGAATGGGATTAAGGTAATGATCATTTACCTGTTCAGCAAACACATCAAACGGCCTTTGCTCATTTGAAACCATAGTAGCACAAAGGAAAACTGCTTTAGAGACCTTTTCAGGAAAATGCTCCAAGGCATATGAAATGCAAGCACCACCACCACTATGACCTACCAAAATCGCCTGCACTAAATATTAGTAAGTTGCCAGGTGAAATGATGGCGATACTCTAGTCAATAACTTTGGAGGAAATCTTCCAAATAAACCTTACCTGTTCATCCCCCTGCAGGTTTTCCAGATAATCAACCAATGGTTTTGAGTAGTCTGCCAGCGATGTAACATCCTTAGTGTCAGTTAGATCAATGCCAGATCCTGTAAGATCTAACGCAACAGGATTTAATCCTGTCTCTTCCAACAGAGCAATAGTTTTATACCAACACCAAGCTCCAAATCCTTCTCCATGGATCAGAACAATTTTCTTTGTTTTGATATTCTCCAAAAATTCTGGTAACTAGACGGTATTTTTTTGGATTAGCAGTGTAACAAAAAATTTGTCCATACATGCATAATGGTGTATCCATGACATGTGGTCCATGAAACATATATTCTATAGTAACATTTTTCTCATCTGAATAATGTTCAATAAACAGAAATTGTCTTGCCCTGTCTCTCTCAGGAAATTGCAATTTTTTAAAAAAAATTTGGACAAAGAATATTTCTTTTTTCCTCTTTGTCCTTTGCATTGAAAGAATGGATTTCACAATGATATGATTCAACCTCAAACCCATTTAATTGTAGCAGATAACAGCAGGGTTCAAGGACGAAAGAGATACAGGAAGAATCATTTACATCACCTAGTACATTTTTGTTTGCCAGGAATTAGCTTTTAATCTAGTTGCTTGTATGCAAATATACAAAATACAACTAAAACACATTAGACAGGTTGAAATACTATATATATCAGGAGGGTTCTTTCTATTATTTCTATTTGCCTATGTAATGAGTACTTGTTCATCTTTGCCTAAGGGCATCTAATCTTATTATGCTTGTTGCTAATCTGATGTAATAGATGAGTCAACTGAAGATTGAGGATTAATGAAATTCAATGATATCCTCTCAAGACAAGCATAGAGCAAATCAATGCAAATCGTATGAAGCCAAAAACCGGATATGGTACAGATTTTCCAACTTAGTTTGCCTGTTATAGTTCATTCTGTGAAATATGAGTTCTATGCATCAAGTTGGGGATCCTTCAAGCAGTCCATTTTCCCAAGAATTAAACTCGTATTCTCAATTACGTTAACAGGAGCCACATTAAATTATCACCACCCCCCCCCCCCCCCCCCCCCCCAAAAAAAAAGGGGCCTTCAGTTTTCAAACTTAGTCATTCTTTACTTTTCTGTATGAATTTTCCACATAGTTTTGAACCCAAGGTCTCATTTTTGCAGAAACTCGTCTGAAACTTGTACCCATCACTTAGATATGGTTTACTATGTAAAAGCCATTCCTGTATGCCAGCAAGTGATATTTGATCAAGCGTCACTATCCTGAATCCTGACCGAACAAATGAGCTGATGCTTACATAAAGATCCATGAGAAAACGATGAATATACTATCAAGTAATCCCTAATGCTAATTCTTCCATAGAAACCCCAGCAACAAATGCACTGCTGAATACAAAATTAGAGAAAACAAATAAAAGAAAAGAAAAAGAACCACACGGCCTCATACCAAATCTAGTGACAAGAGCAAAATTAAGACAATGATTTCTCTTTCATTGCAACTAAAAAATCTTTTTACTTTTGATGAAATGGGGGGTCCGGGGACAATTATCACGTATTGATACAACTTTAATTTACTTAATCAACAAGTCCCATGCATATCTAATGCAAGATATATGTTTAAGCAAAATGATAAACTTTTTACATATGAAAGATAAAGCAGAAGCTTGGCATAAAGTAAAAAGAAAAAGAAGAGAAAACAGAAAACCTCCCAATTTCCAAAATACTCCCCAGACCAAAGAAACAAAAAGGTAGGGTTCACCATTCCTCAACTTTTCCAGACAAAAAGTCCCTCATCCCCTACTTTTCCTCCTTACTTTTTGGCACTATCATTGAACTACATGATATCCATTATCTCTTTAGACACATTGAAAACTTTCCTTCTCAGCATCATCCAAACAATAAAATCCAATCTTTCTCTCCCTGCCTAGATCCCAAATCCCCAATCATTTAAATTTTATCCTCTGCCTACCCCACCTTCACAAATACAAATAAAAACAAAAATACAGAATATCCTAGAAAAATTCAATCTTGGAACAGATATGGTAACAGTACAAAAGTGAAAAACAAAAGTAAAGCAGCAAATTCTTTAGGAAAAAAAGGGAAATGTACCTGTTTAGTGGATGTAGAGAAAGAATCAGAAAAATTGTTATTGCGGCGGCGAGAGCTAGTGGATCCAATACGCCTAGACATGGAACCTTCAAACCTCTGAGACAACTGATGCTGCTGAATTGCCATCGAAAGGGCTTGCCTGTGCAGCAATTCTTCCTCCATTAAACTCCTCCTCTTAGATGATTTCTCACCATTTCTCTTGCTTCTTGATCCAACGTTATTTTCTTTAATACTATTTCTTTTGGCCATACAAATCAATTTGTTCCCCATTTCTTCAAATTATTCGAAACTCCCAGAAAAACCCGGATTTTATTTTGCCAAAAAGAGTGGCCTAGAGGAAGAACAAGGAGTGTGGAGTTCAACTCAAAAGAGTGAATTTTCAGACAGTTCCTTGAAAACGGCAGCGTTTTCCTGAACTGAGGAGACTGGGAGCAGGTGTATCCTCCTGGTTTTGTGCTGCTAATGGTGGAAACGTGCCGTGAATCTTTATATGACAACAAATCAAAATTCAATTAAGAAAAGGGGGAAATTGTGTTAATAACTGAAGAGCCAACTCAACAGAATAAGGAGGCATTTAATGCTTTCCTTCTCAACCTCTGCAGTGTTGGTCTTCGGTGTAATGTGTCAATACTCAACATTAATTAAAGAAAAGGAAATAGAGTACTGCTATAAGAAAATGTATTCACTTTTTTTTTTCGACAAATGTATTCACACTTTTGTCTCAAACTCTCAATCAATTTGGTCTGATATGATATGTAAATTTGGTCTGATATTATTTTTTTCTACTCTTTTGGTCCCTTGGTTTGGTAAATTGTTGAAGTTTTGTGTCTTTCTTTACCAATTATCAAAGAGTTTTAAAGTCAAAAGGTTTGTTGGAGAATTTTTTCCTTCTTTTTTGTTCTTTTGTTTGTGGGAATTTGACTAAAAGAAACAGAAGGTCGAATGTGGTCAGCAAGATGTAGAAATAAGATGGTCATTATATGGTATGTAAATCACATTGATAAGTATTGATGGCTGGGGTGCTAAATTTGGTGAGCTGAGCTTGATAATGAATAGTCTGACTGAACTTGTTTTAATTGTGACTGCATCATCAGTTGTATTCAGCGTCAAGTTGTTTATGAATCAGGTACGCCTTGTCATTGTCCAAGCCGTATGAAAAAACCATACAATTGAATTTGAAAGTTACTGTTTTCTAATTATCTTTAAGGTGCATTTCTGAAGTCTTGTTGGTTGATTAGTTGATTTGCTAAATCTCGAGAAATGATACTATTGCCACTCCCTTTCCGTTAGATACTATAAAATCATCTACCGTTTTTCAAAGTCACAAGAAAAATATTAATCGCACTCTATTTTTTTGTTAATCACGCTCTTAGTATGAAAATGATATGATAAAAATGATAATAGAAGTACAATTAATTAATAAAATGTGAAGTGCGATTAATAATTCATCACACAATAACTAGTAACTTTTATCAAATAGTCATAGGAGTAGTTGCCATGTTGACATTAGTTGTCTTGCTGCGGATATATTACGAGTATGTTATACCATCGTTGTATAGGGATGATAAGACTCCATTGGTACAAAATGGATTCCAATAAACTTAGGGTGTATTTAATAAAATTAAAGTTTGAAATTTAAAATCTAAATCTATTAAGGTATTGAATTATTTCAGTGTATATAACATTAAGTGGTAAGTGAAAAACTTATCACTTATTCTTGGAAGCAAGTTTTGTTTAAAAAATTCAGTACTACTTAATTAATCAAATGTTCTATTTTTAGTTATCAAACGCGTCTAAAACATATTAAGATCCGAATATATTAAATTTAAGTGCTGAATCGGATTATAAAACATGTTGATCCTTAATTAACATGCATCTGGGATGGATAGGATCTATTAATTCGCCCAGTATGAGTTCAGTACCATCTTCTTTTCCATATATATTATTTACTTGTAAACCAATTTTATATGAGTTGCATGACATAGAACCATTGGTTTAGCAGCAAGGGTATTTTGACCATTTTTCCCAATCCTTGAACAAGGAGTATTTGATTAAGGGCGAAATTGGATACTCTTTATATATTGTAATAAATAAATAAATTGGTATTCAACTTAATCAATCATACGTTAAGCAAAGAGCACTTTCAAGCTGAAAAAACAATTCATGAATGCATATTACCATATCTAGTCAAAATTTTTGACAGTGCCAGGCGTTTTCCTCTTTTCTTTTTTCCTCTTTTTTTTAAAAAAAAATAATAAAATATGCAAAAGTTTTCTTGTCTTATTACAGGGAAAACCAAAGGAACGAAATTCTTATCAAGACTGGATATGGGATTACTTGCCCCTCCAATTTCAAGTTGTTTAAAACGCTTGCATATAATTATGAAAAAAAAAAATGATCTTTCTGGATTCAAAGAACAATGGGTTTCGAGTGAACAAATATTTGGTTTTCAGTTGATGAAATATTCCTTAGTATAGCCTTTATCTGATCAGTGATAACGTCATAATATTGACAAAAGATCATGAGTAAAAATTGAAGATCCTTTGTTAGATAAAACAATCTAAATAGACTTTACAAAGCTCTCTCTCTCTTCTCTCTCTCTCTCTCTCTAATGTAAGTGACTGGTGCAATTCTCGTAGGCAGATGCACCATCCATTTCATTGTTGGTAATTTGCCACATCTATCTTGTTCTGAGAAGGAAAAAAAAAAACCAAAATGTTACATGGTCTTAGAACTTAGAAGGTCATTATGCGGTTTGGTTCTGAAATTAAGGCCTACTTTATTTTGATTGGCTTAAATTTAGTCACCATGTTTCGTGAGAGTTACCAAATTCTTAATAGTTGTTTGGGGTTAATTACACTGTGTCCCCTTGAACCTGGCTCTTGTAACACTTTGTCCCCCTAAATTTCAAATATATACACTTTACCCTAAGTAGTCAACTTTTTTGGCCGGGTTAAAATAAAGTTATATTTTTTATGACCAAAATATCCCTAGCTAATTCTTAAACACACATAATAATTGTAACGTAATAAATACCTGTTTCTTTAATAGTTGCTAAATGCATCTAAACACAATTATGCTATGTATTTCGATCGTTTAAAACTAAAATGAATTAGATGATTCGCAAAAAAAGAAGTATAAACAACTCAATGTAATTATCTCAATGCCAATAGCAATACTTATTTTAAATAAAATAAAATTAGTAGTGCATGTGGAATGACAATTATTTGCTTATATTTTTTTTATTGTAGCACTTTTAAATTTGTTTTATATGAGATAAAAATGTGATTACAAATAAAAATGTATTGAAAAACATATTTAGAGAATTTTTAGTTTTTTTAAAAGCATAGAATTCAAACAAAATACGAAGCAAGGTATGAATGTGGTATAAAATTATAAAATAGCATCTTATTGACTTGTGAAAATCTTGTGAAAGTTGCAAGATAAATGAAAATTATCAAAACCAATCTGTTTCCAATTTAAAGGAAGAAAGACAAGCGATGGAAAACTTGTGCAGATGTTTTATAAATTCTTTTTTTCTCCACAATATAAATTTTCAATTCTTTGGTATTATTCCATCTTTTATCTTTTTAATTTTTTTAAATCACGTGACTTCGTGTTTTTTTTAATAAGATGTTTCATATTATGATTAAAAGTATAGCATTATTCGAGAACTAATATGTATGGGCATTAATGCTATTTTGTTAAAATTTTGGTTGGAGAATTTATGATTAATGTTTGACTAGTCAATGAAGGGGGGTAAAGTCTATATATTTAAAGTTTAAGGGAGCAAAGTGTTATAAAGGGTCAAATTCAAGGGAGAAAACTATAATTAACCCTTGTTGTTTTTTCACTTATCTTCCCGATTATTGATATGCTTCTTTCTACCTATTACCCTTTAAACTTGGTTTTCAACCAAGTATTTATTTAGATTGGATTAAATTTATTCATTATGTTTCTTAATAGTTGTTTTTTTCACTCATTCTTGATATGTTCTTTTTGCCTATTACCTTTTAAACTCGGTTTTCAACCGAGAATTTATTTAGATTGGCTTAAATTCACTCACAATTTTTCATGAGAATTATGAAATTCTTAATGGTGTTTTTCCACTCATTTTCCCGATTCTTAAACTTGGTTTCAACAAAGTAATTTGCAGTAAAATGCTCAGTCGGTGAGGGAGTCCAAATTTCTATAGATTTCAGGATCTAGATACAAATGTTATATCCTTTTGTTGCTCAAATGAAAATTCAAAATAAAGAAGAACTCGATGAACCCAAATTGGATCAAGAATAATTCTCTGCGAACTAATCTTCAAGAACATTTACAACGTGCACGTACAATGTGAACTAATTTTCTATGTAATGCCTAAAGAACAGAAGGACTTGGAGACATGATATTTATAAAGAAAAATGTCACTTACAGCTAGAGGTATCAAAATGAGTAATTTGAGCGGGTTAAACGGATTAAAATGGATAATGGGTTTAAGTGACTCAACACATTTATACTCATCTAATTAAATGAGTATAAATGGATAAATCAAAAAATGATTTGAGTAATCCAATTATCTATTTATTTTAACTTTTTGTAAACTCATTTAAATTCATTTTTGCAAACTAAATTATCAATTTATACAGTATCTCTCTCTCTTCTTGAGAGCTCCTCTCTCTAAAAATTAGAGTCCTTCCTCTTCACTTGAGAGTTCTGGCTCCTCTTACAATAGGAGACTCAAACACTAGTTTGAGCCATTGTCCCAATCTTGCCCATGTGTTCACTGTCTTTCTCATCCTTTTATTTGCTCATGTTTTTTAAAGCTGATTGTTCAGATCTTGAAGCTTTAAGCTTTCATAGTTCTAATATATAAAAAAAAAAAAAAAAAATTCAGTTGATAAGCGTTTTTTTTTCGTGAGCACATCTAGTTCTTATTTACTGTTTTTCTAACTCTTAATTTCCTCTTCTTGTCCAGAACTAGAGTACTGGAGTCATCTGGGTTTTGTTTTGGAATGCCCTCAAAGTGATCTCGGCCATGGCGAATGAACTTGCTTTTGTGTTGGAAAAATTTGAATTATCAAACAAGGAGTACGAGGGAGTGGAAGTGGACAATGAAGATGCAGAGGATGGAAGGGAAGAATGCAGGAAGTGTTTAGTTGGTAAAGTTATGGGAGAAAGATCAGCCAACTTTACGGGGATCAACAACTTTGTGAATCACATGTGGGGCTTTCCCAGGAACATGATTGCAACGGAGGTAGGATTTAATCTGTATCAATTTACCTTCTCAGACCAAAAGGATATTGACAGAATCCTAGCGGGAAGACCTTATGTCATTGACAACCAACTTCTCAATATAAAGCAGTGGGAAGAAGATATTGATCACAACCCTGATGCCTTTAATCTCTCACATATGTGGATACAAATTTGGAATATGCATATTTACTGGCTAACCAAGGAAATTGGAAGGAAAATTGGAAGGGTCTTTAACAAAGTTGAAGACGTGATCATCCTGGGGGGAGGAAGCAAGGAAGGGAGACATCTCAGAATCAAAGCTGAGGTGGATATCATAGCTCCATTACTAAGAGGAACGGCAGCAAAAATGAATAGGGTGTCAAGATGGGTTGAGTTTAGGTATGAAAAATCCCCGGATTTTTGTTACTCATGTGGAATCATTGGACATAGTGACAAATCATGCAAGCTCAGAAAGGAAAACCAGGCTGTTACAGGAAAGCAACAATATAGGCCGTGGATGAGAACTCAGGTCATGAGACTTTCACCGAAGAAAAAGGTGGATCCCAAACCAATCCCAAAGGCTATAGGAAAAATCCCAAAAAATTCAACCGCTCATAAGCTGCCCTTTGAAGGTGAATACATAATCAACCCTCACAAAAGAATGAAGATGCAGGAAGAACGGAACTACCATCAGGGATATTCAGACGAGAGGCCAGGTGAGAGAAGTGGTGGGACAAATGACGCAAGAGTTCAAACTCAAATTTCAAAAGCAACTAAAGACAGTGGGCCACCCTTGAACACGGCCCACAACAAAAGTTTGGTTCTGAATATTAAGCCACAAAAAAAAATAACCCAACAAAAAGTGGATGGACAGGAAATGACCGAAGGTCAAATCAAGAAACTGATGGAGGAGCCCAAGGGGGCTTCTGAGGAAAAGGCTGTAAGGATGACTGTGGCCAAAGATGTTGAAAAAACAGAGGTATCGGATCCAGCTAAAGTCATGGCAAGCTCAATGGAACTGGAAATGGAAACTCCAGACAATAGCTATTCACAGAAGAAGGAAAACAAAGGAAATAAGAAGGTTAGCAAGATGAGAGAGGTCAAAATCAGAAGAAGGAATAACAGCAACATGATGAACAGGGAACCACTAATGGAAATCTGCCAGAATGGGTGTTCGGTAATAGAGGAAGTGGGTGGAAAAAGGAAAATGTCCCCGCCAATGGAAGTGGATATGATGAAAGAGGAGGAGATGAACCCAAAAAGAAGCAAAAATGAAGGTGAAACAGAAATGCAAAATGAGCTGAAGGTGATGGAGACCAGCCTGGAGTGGTCTCCCGGTGCAATATGAAAGTCCTGGCGTGGAACTGCCAAGGTGCCGGGAGCTCCTTGACGGTTCCCAGTCTCAAGGAGGTTTGTAACCTTCACTCCCCAAATCTGGTGTTTCTTAGTGAAACTAAAAATCAAAAAAACATCATGGAAAAAATAAAAAAAAGAGTCAACTATGATAATATTTTTGTGGTTAACCCGATTGGTAGGGCAGGTGATTTAGCTATCTTTTGGAACAAAGAACTAAAGATTGATAAAATTTTGTTTACGGATTTCACCATTGAGGTTAAGATTACTGCTAATCAGGAATCAGACAGCTGGTGGTGTATATGTACATATGCAAACTCAGTGACATCTATTAGGCAGAAATAGTGGGAAATCTTATCTGAGAGAAGAAGGTTGTGGAACAATAAAATTGTGCTCATTGGTGATTTTAATGATATAGTTTTCAATGATGAAAAGTGGGATGGTAAGACAAGAGAAAGTTGATCTTTTAGTAAGTTCAAGAATTTCATTGCCAGAAATGAGCTCGTTGACCTTGGCTTTGAAGGTTTGCCTTGGACCTGGAACAATAATTGGAACTCTGGGGAAAAGATAAAGGAGAGATTAGATAGAGCTCTAACAAGTGTAGAGTGGTGCAGGAACAATAGTGGAGCAAATTTGATGCACATACAAACTGTTGCTTCTGACCATGCTATGCTGCTAATGGATACTAGACCAGTAAGGAAAAGATGGAGAAGACGGTTTCAATTTGATGCAAGATGGCTGCAGTATCCTGAAGTAGAAAAGGTGGTGGATTCTACATGGGAGAAACAACAATTGGGATCCAGAGGATATAGAATAACTAGGAAAATTAAGGAATGCAGACTAGCACTCAAGGTGTGGAACAAGGGACTTCAGTCAAATAGTAAAGCCAACATTCAGGCTATCAAAGACCTAATTGAGAAGGCACAGGAAAGCAATGCACAGAACAAACAATCTCTGATTATGGACCTCAAAAAGAAATTGAGTGCTGAGTATGCTAAGGAAGAAGCATTTTGGGCCCAAAAATCTAGATGCAAATGGCTAAAAGAGGGGGACAAAAACACAGCTTACTTTCATATGAGAGTTGCCAGTAGAAGAAGGAGAAATAGGATATCCAGATTGGAGAAGGAACAAGGTGGCTAGTGTGAAACAGATGAGCAGATAGGTGAAGAAGTGGCAAGATACTACTAGGAATTGTTAAAAAGCTCATGGCCCACAAATTTCGATGAGATCCTTCAGGGTATTCCTAGAACAATTACAGAACAGATGAACCTTCAGATCACTAGACCTGTAACAGAGAAGGAAATTAAGCTGGCTTTATTTTCCATGCATCCCAATAAAGCCCCTGGACCAAATGGTATGTCACCCTTATTTTTTTCAAAGATTCTGGGGTATCATTAAAAAGAACCTAGTGAAGACTATCAAGAGTTACTTTCAGCTGGGCCATATGTGCAAAGCTCTGAATGAAACTTTAGTCACACTAATTCCTAAGATTGATACGCCATTGAATCTTTCTCAATATAGGCCAATCAGCTTATGCAATGTTGTTTATAAAATTATTTCCAAAGTTCTTGTAAATAGAATGAAGCCTTTTTTGAATGATTGCATAAGTAATGGTCAAGCTGCTTTTGTATCAGGGAGACAAATTTTGGATAATGTTATGATAGCACATGAATACATTCATTGGCTTAATCATAGGAGGGCGAGAAAGAGGGATATAAGGCTCTTAAACTAGACAGGTCAAAAGCCTATGATAGAGTAGAATGGAAGTTTTTGCTTTGTGTCCTTAGTAAAATGGGGTTCTGCCCCTTGTGGATCAATTGGATCAAAGGGTGCATATCTTCCTGTTTCTACTCTTTTAATATCAATGGGAACAAAACAGGCTATGTGTGTCCTTCTAGAGGCATTAGGCAGGGGGATCCACTGTCCCCATATTTGTTTCTTTTTTGTGCTCAAGACCTTGCAAATCTTTTGACATCTACTTGCAGGAACAATCTGTTAACAGGAATTAAAATCTCCAGGAATGGCCCTGCCATCTCCCACTTGTTTTTCGCAGATGATTCGTTAATTTTTTGTAAAGCTAACTCTAAGAAGGCAAGTGAGATCACCAGAATTCTTCAAATCTATGAACTAGCTTCAGGGCAAAAGATCAACATTGAGAAATCAGCAGTTCTTTTCAGCAGAAACACCTCACAAGCAAATAAGCAAGATGTCCTCCAAACTCTTGGCAACATCCAGCATGTTTCTCAAGCAAAGTATCTGGGTCTCCCTATGGTTATAAGAAGATCTAAAAACAGCACATTCAGGTTCCTGAAAGACAAGATGACTAGCAAGCTGCAAGGATGGAAGGGAAATATGCTAAGTAATGCGGGCAAGGAGGTTCTTCTCAAATCCGTGGCATTAGCTCTACCATCGTATACCATGTCAGTTTTCAAGCTTTCAGATGGACTATGCAAAGCATTAAGTAGCATGATAGCGAAGTTTTGGTGGGAAAATGACCAAGGCGAGAAGAAAATGCACTGGAAAAAATGGTGGGACCTGACAGAAATCAAAGGTAAAGGAAGACTTGGATTTCGTGATATAAAGTGCTTCAATGAAGCCTTACTTGCCAAGCAAGCATGGAGACTACTAACAAAACTTGAGTTGCTGGTTAGTAAGGTAATGAAATGGAAATATTTTTCGAACTCCTCTATCTTGCAAGCCAAAGCAAAGTCAGGTTCCTCGTTGATATGGCAGAGCATTCAAAGTGCAATCCCTTTGCTAGAAGATGGAATTAGGAGACAGATAGGGAATGGTAGATCAACTGCAATTTGGAAGGATAGATGGATTCCCAATGGTATGAATGGACTAATAAGATCAGCTAGACCTCAAAATTGCAACAGATAAAGTCTGTGAGTTGATCAGTAACAAGAGATGGAACATCAATCTTATTCAGTCCATTTTCTCAAGAGAAGCGGCGGAACAAATACTAATGATCTCTCTCAGTATCTAGGAAAAGCAGGACAGGTTCGTTTGGATGCATAACAGTAGTGGAGATTACACCACCAAGTCAGGATATGCTCAAGCCAGATTGAAATTAAGCAAAAAGGCCAATAAGATGCAAGCAAATGAGAGATCCAGCGCAAGGAATGATGATCCTACACTATGGCATCAAGTTTGGGATCTAAACATAAAACATAAACTAAAGCACTTCCTATGGAAATGTCTTCATAACATCCTGCCTACAAATGAAGAAGTGCATAGAAGAACTTGTAAAGGGGATAAGTGGTGCAAATGCTGTGGTGAAGAGGTAGAAACATTAGAGCATCTTTTTTTCAACTGTAAAGCTAGAGAAGAGGCTTGGAAGACATTCCCTATCAAATGGGACGGTATTCAAGAAAGCTCGTGGAATTTCTGGAAGTGGTGGGAAGCGTTGCAAAGTGCTAGATGCAGAGTTAACGGCATCAGTCACATAGAAGCCACGACAAACTTCTTGTGGCAATTGTGGAAAGCAAGGAATGTCTGCAATTTCAACAAGGAAAGCACAAAAGGTAACCTGATCTCAAGTAGAGCTCTAGAAGAATGGCTAGAGTACAAACAGATGTGGGACTTGGAGAAAAGGGAAAGCAAAAAGGATGATCCAGAAGTACCAACGATGACCATCACAGAAGAACTTCAGGATCAACATGTCATTCTAATGTTCACGGATGCAACAATGGACAAAAAGAGAAGTAGAGGGGGATTGGGCATCGCGACAAAGGACCATAATGGAAAACTTGTCAAAACATGGGCAATCCCTACTGGAATGATGAAGGATGCTGCCATACTAGAAGCAGAAGCAATCAGATCAGCCATGCTCAAAGCTCTGGAAGAAGGGTGGACATCTCTACTCATACATTCAGATTGTAAGTGTCTAGTGGATAGATTTAATCACAGATGTATTGGGTTATCTCTGTTAGATGTGTTGGTAGATGATATCGTACATCTTAGTCGATCCTTTTGACGATGTTCCTTCATATTTATTGGAAGGGAATATAATCGCACTAGTCATGGTTTGACAAAATTTGCCATCAACCTAATTGATGAAACAAGGTGGGAGCTAGACTTCCCTGTGTGGCTTAGGATTGAAGCCCACAAATATGTCCTGGCCGTGTGCCAGTAGTTTGTATATGCTAGGAATATTGTAACCTTTCTCACATATATATTAAATGATGACATTTTGACAAAAAAAAAATCAATTGATACCACCCTTTGCACACATCATTAATTTTAAATATTTACTTATAATGCTCAATAAGTCTAACTATCAATTTTTTCCCATCTATGCTCTATGTCGCAAAATTACATTCCATTTAATAATTGAATAATAAGAATATAAAAATTTGAACTAAGTACTATAAAAGTTAACATAAAATTTTAATCCAAAAATTTTGAACCTCTAACATTTTCTCGTGTGTAAATTTAAATTTTCATTTTTAAAAGGTAGGAAAAGAGGCTAAAACTTGTCATAAATTGATAATGCTGAAAAATGAACAAATTAACAAACTAAAAGAAAATAAAATGATAAAATAAAACCAACAAATAGTAATAATAATAAAACAAAAGTAGTTAATATCATGACAAAATGAAAAATCTAAAAAAAAAATTACGAAGGTTATGTATCTGCGTAAAAAATGCATC
This sequence comes from Coffea eugenioides, assembly GCF_003713205.1. Taxonomy (NCBI): domain Eukaryota; kingdom Viridiplantae; phylum Streptophyta; class Magnoliopsida; order Gentianales; family Rubiaceae; genus Coffea; species Coffea eugenioides. The sequence goes on from NC_040044.1 coordinate 10,023,736, forward strand.
AAATGTTTGTTAAGGTTGAAAAATAAAACATTCCATTATATACAAAGCTTGAACAATATTAATGCATGAAAGTCTCCAACAATGAGTTCAATAATCAAGCGCAGGCCTTAAATTCTTCTAAATCGGTGCGAGAAGAGAAGAGACTTGAAAAAGACAATTTTAAATGGATTAACTGGATTTAGTAAGTTACTCAATAATATCCAATAAATGGATATTATTGAGTAATCCATTTATACTGTTTGGGAAAAAAAAAATTATATCCATATACAAAAACTTAAGATATTCATATCCATCTATTCATGAGTAGATATAAGTAAACTTAGTTAAATAAATTTGTTTGCCACCTCTACTTATACCATTTGAAATCTTTTGAAACATTCATATTCACAAAAAACAAAAGAATTTCAGAGCTGTGCTCAATTGTCTTGGGAATGGAATTTATATTTTTGATGCTTTTGAAATGAAATTTTAAAACCATTTAGAAAGATTACAAAGTTGGAATAAACAGGATTCTTTAAGCTCAATGAATTATAGGACATCAAGAATCGAATCCATTCGGTGCTTTGAATAATAAAACACTAATCGCACCATTTTTCTCAAGTTTTAACAGCAAAAAAACTGACTCCTAAGTCCCATCCAATTTGTCAAAAGTCGACACTAGCAGTCTACCAGATGCAACCAACCATTGACCGCAAGTATGACAATAAGTTTATGAATTGTCATTAGCATATAGGACAAGTCAAATGTCCGTCCTAAGTTCTGTATTAACCTTTACTCCATCAAATTTCACTTGCAACAGTTTCCGCCCCTCATATTTCGGTTTCAAATTTTGCCTTTGACCCCGGACCATGGTAGGGAACCAGGAAAAGGAAAGGGGTGGGCAGCTGTGGAAAGAATGTCCATTTTGTGAGAGACGAGGTCATCAAAATTTCGCACTTATATACCATCTGAGATGTCGAGATCATCAAAAGATTAAGCTAAGACTGAATATAAAGACAAAAACTATATACAAGGTTTCAAAAGAGAAACGCGGGCTAACAAAACAAGTCAACAATTCTACCTGTACAAGCAATGCAATGATACCGACCCCAGGCAGGGCACAAGAAGCCTGATCCCAAACTTGCACCGGTACCAAAGGTTCCTATTTGAACCCCCCAACGAAATCCCAAACTTCAGTAACAAAACTCCCATGTATGTCACTACCGCACAGAAGACTCAGCTGTTTGTCAACACCTTTCGAAGATCTTGTAAAGTTTCTCAAGTGAAGCAACCTAAAGAAAATAGGAAGCAAACAACACCATCGGTAAACAAAGATGAGATGCATGCATTTGTCTCTGTGCATGTACATGTATGTGTGAGAGAGAGAGATAGAAAGGGAGTATGAGCTTCTGTATGTGAAAGTTAAGTACAAACAAGTGCAGAAGAGCATCAAAAAGAATGTTGTTTCAAACATAAAAAGCCTTTGAAGCGAACGAGATAGAATCAAATTTAGTACCCGTACAAAAGTTCCATTTGAAGCCATTGAAGTCAGCGGCTTAAAAAACAGTCTCATGGATGGAAATAAAATGTGTTGTATTGACCATTCACGATGAGCCCAAGCATTCTCAGCATCTGCAAGTAGCTCATCATCATATTCTGATTCCACGGCAGCATCATCTGCACAACAATACCATTTTCTTTTGAGATACATAAGTGGCCTCTTTAAATTTATGCAGGGTGATTTTGTTGATAGACCTTTAAACATGATTAAAAAGATGGGAAGTGCAAAGCAGGAAGGAAGAATGGAGTGTGTGAGAAACGAACTTTGTCCCAAATTTATTAAAAAAAAAAGAAGAAAGAAGCACACTTCCACGGGGCTATATGTTATATTTTTGTTGTCTTAACAGCTTATTATTATAAATCTCATATCTTCATCTTCTATATCATTTGGTTGAAGGGGCAAAACGGGGGAGGGGTCATGTTTGGTTCTTTATGAACTAGTACAAATCATCAGTTTTTTTCCAAACTGCCAGGACTCCATACAAAATAAATCTGCTAAACTGATCATACCTGCATCTTTCGAGGATCCTCTTCCTGCTTGATGACAGTTTGAAGAAACTCTTCTTTTGTAAAACTGCAGTCCTTCACCCGATGGATTAGGCAACAAAGGAGGATGCATGGCATAGAAGTTCCCAAGAGCAGCAGCAATTGTTTGGAAACATATTTTCTCATCATCCCAGTCAACCTACAATATTAACCAAAGTGAAGTTCAACTTTAGTTAATTGAAGAAAATGTGGACTGGCAGATAATACGTGGCTTGTAAAGAAAGAAAACAAAGAAAAGAAAAGAGCAATTAGCTGATCTCATAAAATGCTAAATTTTATCCTTAAATAGAACCTTAATTTGACATCATTTCATCATAACTTAGTCAAATAATTGTTATAGATAGATACTGATATCATATGGCCAAAGCACATCAACAAAGGACCAATAACAGTTCATCAATTACCTGTCTCTTTAGCTTGCGGAAAAGGGAGTAAGGTGAATTTAATTGTTGGAATATAAGATACCTAATTGGTTGGGCAAGGAAAGGGGCATTGCAGTGTACTTATCTTTCCGTTGACTGGTGCTGTTTCGCTGCAAGGCAGACTGGCTAAATGTTTTTATATTGTAGGTTGTCTTATGTATGGCTTATGTTATGATATGGTGCAGAAGGACTTTCGATTGCTATATTGCAGTCTCCTTTCATGTGTCATTCACCTGATGCATGAAAGATTTTTAACTGATTGACCTACAAAAATATCCATTAGTTTGCAGAACCCCGTTACAACATTCTTCAGACTTGATTGATCGCATTATTGCCACATTAATTACACACGGTCTTCTGACAAAAGCCTAAAAATTTGAAAAATTAAAAACCAAAATTGTCATAACACAGGTCAGGTGCCAATACATATCACGATTACTGTACTTTACGTAATCCTTCAAAATCCAAATATTTCCTGATAATAAATATCTGTGCTTTACATAATGAGTAAAACCTTAGCCACATGCGCACAGTAGCCAAAAAATTGCACTTTTAAGGTAGAAGTTCTGCAACATATAGTCCTCCAACCTAAAAGATAGCTTTGGTAGATTAGAAGAACATTTGGTGTTTTATGCGACTGAGATCGATTCTTTTTCTGTTGCAGTGATTCATCCCCCCACCACCCCCCCCCCCTTCTCCCAAAAAAAAAAAAAGCACCCAACAGACAAATGCGGACACACACATACACATGGATGCAAAGATAGAGGAGAGATCAATGACTTAGAACTTACGTCATTTCCCAAACAAAGCACAAATTCAGGGACACGGTCCATGTCAGGCGTGTACTGATCTAGTATGACAGGAAGCCTAGACAAGTTACCATTTGTGTCAATATGAATGCCGAAATACTCCTGTAGCATTTCAGCTTTTTGCTTGAGCAACTGGATATTCATCTGAAATATTCAAACAAAAAAGCCAACGTAGTTCAATAACTGCTTTCCATCAAAGAAAATCAAAGCACCAGAGAAGTCAAAATACATATTGAATAGACATATCCATTTGCAGATCGGAAAAGATAAAGAAGCACATGGGATCTGCTCAGGCACTAGAGAAGAACCAAAATATATGTTGTATATATATCCATTTGTCAATCACAAAAGAAGTACAAGAACATGGTATCTGCTTCAGCAGTCAGGAACCAAAGTGTGCAATGTGATGATTGTCTCAACTTAATGTTAAGTGACTGCCTGGGCAGCACTTCTGTTTTCTCATCCATGCTAGTATAAGTGTATAACACCCCGTCCCCCCCCCCGGGGGCCGCCGCCGAAAACAAAAAAAAACCCAAAAAAATTGTTTTCAGTTTGTCTCAAGATACACTATCCAGGCCTTGAAGCAATGGTAAGTTCAAGCACTGCCAAAAATTATAGATAGATGTCCACAGATAAGAAAAAAAATAAGAAAATGTATTCTCTGTAGTGTAATAAATAAAGTGAATAGATGGATAAAGAAATAGTCAATTCCATCATTCCTATAATGACTTTGTAAATGGAGAGATCTTCACTATACATCAGAGATCTTCATTTAATGGATGTCATTGGTAACTTCTATACTTGACTCTCCTTGGATTTACCAAGATGTCCACAAACAAATTTAAAATACATGTTTCCTGAGTCAGCATTTTGTTTCTCTTAGTCTTCATAACATCCTTTTTCTCGTTAGGTTTTGGATAAGTAAATTATTTTTTCTGAAAGATTGCCTCTGTATAACATTTTCTAACATGAATATCTGCGAAAAAGACCAGATGCAAGAAACCAAAAAATACTAAGCAACTTCATGAGCATGAATCAGTCAGGATTTAAATTCCACAATATAAACTAAGTGTGCCATGTGTAGAAATTATACATTCTATACCTTCCAAAACCTATTATCTCTATCACAACAGAATCTACCATGTTGCTTATACAGATCTAGATTTGTCAAAAATACCTAAAAAATTCCAATCCATCAACTAGGAAAGGATCAGAGTTCAGAACTTTGGGAACAGGCTCGAAAAGAAAGACACAAGAATTACTTTTTGACCCAGATCTAGAGTTTATAATTTGCCAGAACCCTTCAAGAGTGGAAACAATCAACGGCTGGCTCTTTACCTTTTAAATGACACTAGAGCAGACTAATCTACTCTCTCATATCACGACTTTTTCTTTCAATATAAAAAATGGCATAGTATTAGCCACAATTTCCTAATGAAACCATGCCAAGGTTTTATGACAGTTTGAAGCAACTCTATTCCCCACAAAATTTAGCATACTCGGATTCCCTCAATTGGATCATGTGTCATCACTCTCAACTGAAACAATGCTAATGTTCCTCAACAGCAGTCAAAGCCCCAGCCTCATGGATCAAATCAAGTGTATCCATCATCATTACAGGGAAGAGACAAAGCCAGAGTGTCAAGCAATCCACAAAGGAATCAATGAGCATATATAAGCAAATCAGAAAAGGAGTTCCAAATAAATCACAAGAAAAATTAGAAAAGTGAGTATTCTGCACAAAAAGACACTTGATTACTTTTTGTGTATAATCTGCTGATAAACCACTCAACAAGATTGTTTTGCAAAACTAGGTACACAGAACAATTTTGTTTTTATGCCAAGTGCCTGTAAGATGGAAGCATCACCTTTTCCATTTCTAAAATTTTCAGTCTTGCCATTTGATAATGAAAAATAAAAAGGACATAGTTCTAACCAATATTACTTCACAGTTCACAGTGACAAATTTTCATTACTTCTATTCTAAAGATTACAAGATTTGCAGCAAAGACATCAATCTAGTCTCCAATACTACTGTGCAAAGTGTCAGCGACAGAGGAATCACTGAAGAATCATTTTCAAAATTTGAAACAGCAACATATGCAACAAACTATAGGCTAAATGGCCCTAAGCTACATGAATATATTATTTAGCAGTATAAGCATCATTAGCAACAATGAGGAGAAAAAAAACTATTTAATCTGATTAGCAGTATCAGTAACATTAGCAGTGAAATAGATGAGCAGAAATCGGAGGACAAATTTGTGCTGCACAATAAACTAAACTAATTAGAAACGGGATGCTTTAGTCATCAATTTAATTTGAATTAGGATAAACTTACTTCAGCAATCTTTTCTTTCAGATCATAGTTCTCTTCCCCTTCTGCATCTAAGTCCTCCTCTTTCAGAGCCAGCATTAAGAGATCAGCTAGAGGAGCCGGATCACTCAACTGTATTGCATTAAAATGGGCGAATCGTCGCAAGACTTGCTGATACATGAGTTCTTTGCTGTCAAAGGGTTGAAACCAAAAGAATGGTTCAAGAGAACTGATTGATGGTGTAAAACTAGACTGGGAATGACACAAACAAGATGAGGAATTGATGTCAAGTTTTATTTCCTGTAAATAAATTGTTTATTCAAAAAATATATAAGTTACAGAGAAGTATTTCAAAAAGAACACCAAAAAGAAGCAAAAGTGTGAAAATAATCTGCTAGAAAAATTATGAAAGACAACACATATTCAGGCAAAAGTCACTTAGTAGTTCAAACATTTCTGACTTTGCAATTATCCATCTGTAATCATGAGTCATTTATTGTCATATAAGCATAACAATTAGAGTCAATTTGCCATCTCCATCTAAATCTTAACAACTTACCGAATAACTTGAGATTTGGATAAGTAATGGCACTAAACTATCTTGCACATTAGACTTTTGAGCAAAATCTACAAATAAATAGTGTGTGACTCTCAAACAAATAAAAAAGATATTTAAAATTTTTAACTCTGAACTGCTTTTGGCATGAAATCTACACGGAAGAAAATTGTTAGTTAGACGAAGTGTTTAACCTAATTTATTGATCAAGGTCTTAGGATTTGGATGTAGAAAATTTAAGTTGAAATTTTGCACTTTAAATAAAGTAGAAAAAGTTAATGCTCAAATGGCAAATTGTATATTAAAAACTATGGATATAGGTCGTAAAATAAAATCTCCTTTCTTGACCTAAGAGAAACAAAGGTTACGTGCAAGCATATCCTGTACTAGAAAAGGATTGTAACAGGAGGTCATGTTCTTGCCTGTTCCTTTGTTTGGTTTTCTTCGCTTGCTGAAAAGGTTAAACCACACTATTTGCAACTTTATGTTCCTCAAGTAGTAAACAAACACATAGGGACTTTGCCAACCCTTAAATCTTAAGGGTGGTGATTTCCCCATTTTCTTTAAATAGATGCACACAAACACACAGAGACAGACAGACAGACAGAGAGAATATCGTACACCAAAACATACAGGAAAACAAGAAAAAATAAAATTTTACCTCAAGTTAACAACATTTGCAAGATAAAGGTGAGTATTGTGCTGAATCAGTGCAAAAACCTCATCTGCCATCCCGATATATGTGCAGTTCCTGATAGTGTCCAGGAGACCTGCCAAATATTGTCGTCATTGGAAAGAACATGCCATTAGCCATATAAAGGAACATCCAAGAACTAGCAACAAGGAGGAAACCTAATACCTGAGTGATAATTACTGTCAATAATGTTGACAAGCTCCTGAACACTTGTAAGATCAGCAGTTTCCCTAGGATTCCTCCTTTGTCTAATGGCAGACCTGCAATAACAACGGTCATATAAAGACAACGAAAAGAAGAAACAATGAAAAGAAACTTTTGTATTCTACTGTTCCATTTTCATGAATTTCTAAAAGATCAACATTGACACACATTTAAGAGGTGAAGAAAAAAAAGGTATGAAAATGTCCAGAAAAACACACAACATATATGAAAAAAGAGATAATGGCTCTGGTGCAAGGAGAATAACCCCTACTAAAGCTAATTCCAAATCATTCTTAGAAAAGCAGCCTTAGGGAAAGTAGTAGAACGGCTTATCGTAAAGCCAACCAGGTCTCAAGCTAGGTTGAAACTTCAAAGACAAAAGAAGAAGAAAAAAATGAAAACTAAAAAAAAATTAATAAATTAGTATTGCATGGAACTTTTTAAAGAACATCACCTAGCCAGCTCCTTAGCTTCAGTTTTGGCACGGTTAGTGGGTGGCCATGGAAGAGAATGTTCTACCTTATAGAGGCCAAGGAACTTTTATCTGCCTGACTTGAAGGTGTTGCTTGCAAGTAAGCATGCAGCCTGCCAGCAGGATCTAGCGAATCTATGCGCACCATTTTATGTACTGGAACTTTTTCTGATTTTGGTGCTATGAGCAAAAAAAGACCAAAAAAGGATACTTCAAAAGCAGAATCAGAAATAGAAGAGGTGAAAAAAGTAGATCCAATAACATTCACTTTCCAGCAGGAACAAATACAAAACATACTCTGTGAACTAGGAGGAGTGGGATTCTTGGGGGAGTCTTTCTGTGTAGCCAGAAAACTAGATGTAGATGCATCCACTGTCTGCCTCATGTGTGAAATGAAGAAGAAAAGGCCAATGAGTGAACAAGCTCACATGCTGAGAAGCATTGCAGGTAGGGAAAATATAAGCATTCCCAGAGAATAAATACATCAGAAAAGTTAAAATGCACGCCAACTTGTTACTCTACTCCATGCCATGCATTCTATGTAGCATGCTTCTTTGAGTTGATGTGTCCCGAAATGTTCACTCTCTTTGATAGAGCAAAATTGTACTGCTAGACTTCCTAATCTACCCTTCTAATTTCACTGTTAACATCCAGATATCCATTCTTTCACAATCTCCTGACGGAAACTAGTAATCGAACATGAAGATATATAAAATTGACCAGATTTCAGCAAAAAGCATATATTACTAGTAGTATTACATAACCAAGTTGTGATATAATTGTTCCAATTCCTAATGACATTGGTAAATCTTAAATTTATTCAGATCCAAAGGAATACTTTCTAACGTTAAAACTATCCTGGACCAAACTACCCTCAAAAAATCAAACCATGGGAGTCAAATAATTCGAAAGAAGTGAAACAGCAGAACTCTGAGGGCCCAGATTTAGCTACATGTCATAAAATTGACAAAAGTACTTGAAGTTTTTATACGTGCTTCCTGAGATGCATTTCCAGTGCAACAAACATCCATTCCCTCCCATGACTAAATACGAATTTAAACATGACAAAGGGTTTGGAAACTGAAATGTTAAATTTGTTTGCTGTTGTTGTTGTTTTTTCTTTTCTTTTCTTTTTTAATAATGTTTTATGCTACACTACTGTACTGCTGATGCACTTAGAATAGAAGCTCTTGAACCTTTCCAATTCTCCCATTAATAGATCCCTGGTTCAAATAGACAGTTCATAATCAGTCCTTTACACATTTCCAATCTGATAAAGAAAAAAGTGACAATAACCAAGTTAATAAAAAAGTTTTGAGGCGAAGTAGACTGAGAATAGTTCATTCTTATTTTGAGAGCTTAGCAAAGATTGGCAAGCCCAAGTTGCATCATAAAACAAGCAGAACTAATAAGGTCAGCATTATCAGTTGTTTCTTCCCTGGTTGTATCTGTTTAGGAATCAACTGATTTAAGCAATCATCTGGAAATATATCCACGAGTAACTGAATAATTCCAGTGCAAGGTTTATTATGTTTGAAGCTTGGCTCCGCATGAAAATATGATTAGTTAATACAAGAGCAAAATCTATAGCTGGTTATGGGCTACTTTCAACTATCAAGTAAGACAAATCCACCACATAATCAAGCAAAACTTGCATGATATATAAAGGGCTGAAAAATAGAACGAAACCAAAAAATTATTGGCAAATTTAAAATCCTTTATATGATATTTGTGCGCAACTTTTATTTGTCAACTATTATTTATCCAGAGACAAATAGTCAGATAACTTATCATTGAAAAGTTCCCCACCATGCACAAGACACTTATTAAGCCTAAGCGAGAAACTAGATGACAATGCATTTCCTTTCTGTTTTTGGAGTTCTTATAGTAACTGGAATTACCTGTTCTTGGAATGTCCTGCACTCATTAGAGTTCCTCAGTCTTGATTCAACTGCAGACTGTATCTTTTCAATGATTATTTCTTGATGTAACAGACTTACCTGCATTGAAAATGAATTGCCTTATAATGTGAAAAAAAAAAAAAAAGATTTGATGGAGAGAGATCTGAAAGGATGAATTCCAATAGTAACAGACAATAAGAACAAGAAGAAAGAAAGCTTCATGGCAATACAGCAAAGAAAGCCAACCATAGAGAATGTGCATAATCTTATATATAACAAGCAAAAGGTTGCTTCTCCATACTCTGCTCATAAACTTCCAAGTTAAGCTAGTGCAAGCTAACAAAAATGTTAATTTTCACCTGATTTTTTTTTTTGTTTTTAAAACATGATGGATTATCAATTGAATTATTTCAGAAGTTGCTCCCTCAAAAAAATTAGCATTTTACAGACAAATGCCAATGTCCGCACAACATAACACCTAGACCTACTCGGAATACAAGTGGACAACAGAATTCAAGGAAATGAACAAATAACAAGTGGCAACAAAATGAAACCTTCGTTAACAAATTTGCTCTTTCAGAAGAAACTACATCAGGAACGTCATAAAGTTGTGCAGCCACTATAAGAATCAAAAGAGGATTTCTGTAAATTGATCTTTTTCTCTTAAAAAGTAATAGGTGGACTGCTTTTGTGCCTTCTTCATTACAAATGAAAAGAGGACATATTGCTGACCATGAATGTAACCAACAAGAAATGAGAAAATAGCCGAGAAAGCAGAATGAAACTCATTCTAGAAGGCGACTAAGAAACTTACTGATAAAAGACATTTTTTAGATGTTTTCCAGATCATAAAATTGTTATTGATGGATGCCATAATAAAAAGATTGCATAATAGCTGCATTTACAGTACAGGAAAATTTAGGCCATCATAGTAAATCTCATATACTTGTCCCCAGGATCTTGTACTCTCTAGCTCGTTCTCTAATTGTTTGAAAAAAATCTAAACTTACTACTTTCCTTTTCTTTCAAGTAACAGAGCTAAAAATGGTAGAACATGCTCAAAAGCATCCAAAGAGTGGTGGAAACAACTTGCAGCACGACCAGACAACAGCCATGCACCAACCCTTTCGATGATCCAGAAGGGTTCGAGACTGACACGATATGGTTTCAAAGTGTTCAAAATTATGTGAGTTTGAGCATGCTAACCCAATTCAAATGATGTTAACTTCTTTTGACATGGACATTTTCTGATATTTAGTAAAATGATAAGTTGGAAAATCACTGTACACATCCTTCTCATGCTCACTAATATAGCTCTTTATTGACAACTATTGTCACTAAATCTGCAAAGTTAACTTAGCCAACACTTAAAACTGTATGTTGTGCAAGCCATCTTGTCATTCTTCAGAGGCAGCATTCTGAACTCCAGATAATCATTCATGAAGTAGAAAATAAAGAGAAAGAGAAGTTCTTCAGCAACAAGTTATAGCTTGTTAGCCAAAGGAATTTCCTACCATGCATATGAAATGCTAAATCAGTAATCACACAATCTAGAAGGCTATATACTCCAGACCCCCAGATTTTTCATATAATAATTAAATTTAGATCATCAGAGAAAACAACTTCTATCTTGCAGCAAAAGCAATCAAGAAGAATCTGCAAGGAACCAAGTTAGTATTATGTCTTACCAATGAAGTTTAAGTGAATAAATATGTACCTCTCTCTTTGTCGGGTGTACATTCACATCAACATGCTCAGAAGGCAATATGATTGACATGTATATAAAAGGTTTTGATGCTTTAGGCAATGTAGCAGAATAAACAATTTCAACTGCCCTCTTTAGAGCACCACACTCCACCAGTCTATCTGGGAAGAAAGCAAACAAAGAAATAACTGAGGCTGTCAGAGCCCAAGATTGTAATGCTTTCCAATGGTTTTTCAATGACTTCTAAAGAGAAACAAAGGCAGAAATGTTTCTGGATGAATCAAAGTATTAAGAAAGTTATCCTACCAAGACAGGAAAATAAAAACATGGGATACAGGTATGTTGTGGTTAACAGGTTGAAGTTTGAAATGTTACGACAAATCCTGTGAATTTGTTGATAAGAAAGTGTAAAACAACTAATACACGCCACCTGTAATAATTGAAGACATATTTGGACAGGTATGATGAGTAGAGATTGTCAGAGAAAGGTTTGGTAATCATGAAGGAAATTTTTTAATGTGTTAATTGCTGTTTTTAATCGATTCACCCTATATTCCAATACTGTCAATCACATAATCAGGATCAGATAGCACAAGTATGATGTTTAATGGATCAGGTGCCCATTTACGTTAAGTCAGATACGGATATTCTTTTCCCACAGGCAATAACAAAGGAATACATACTATTGATGAAAAGCACCATTGTTATCTTCTTTCCAATGTAGTTCGAATTTGAGATGAAACCTTCCATTTTGAAAACTGAACTAGACGACTCATCATCAAAAGCTTCTATTTTTATCAGATTCCTAGCAACAGAAACTCCATAAACAGATCTGATCGCATCAAGCCTAGAAGATGTTGCCACAGAGTGAACATCTGCTCTAGCAGCTCCATGCTGCATCAAGGATGTAATAGTGCAAGGTAAATACATCTTATTATCTTCAGAAAAAGGAAAAAAAGACAGTAAGAAAAACTACAAACTGCCAAAAGACTAACCTTTCTGCAAGAAAAGCTCACATTGATGTGATGAATAGCAAACCGACTCAGCAAATCCACAATTTTTGGATAGTCATCAGCTGAATTTTGAAGTGTTTTCCGACGAGCAATCATGTTATAAAATAAATTCTCAACCTGAGAGAGATACGCGGAACATTGGACAAAATAGTCTCATATTGCATGGATTATACTTAAAGTGCAACACACAATTTTCAATCATCTAGCTTTCTTCTCTCACAAAATTTTTCGTTGTGAAAATCAAGAAAGAGAGAAGCCATTAAGCAATACTTCATATTAAGTTATATATTATACTAAGTTCCAAAGTTGTCAATGTTTCCTTTTGCATCAATATGGTTCCTAGTATATTCAAGTAACTGAACAAGTCAAAAGAATAGGATATAAGTGATTAGTTTCGTATTCAAATTCTTCATAGGAAGTATCAAATTTTTCCTGCCAAAGAAATACAGTTCCTCACACAATGAAACAATAGGAGAAACAACTCAAAATAACATCTGAAAAGTTCCTCATCTATAAGAACAAGTGGTAGATATTGGCTCCAAAATGATTATATCAGGATAATTTGCATGTGCTTGCCTCCTTTAACTCTAGCTACTTGACTATAACATTACATTTTCGTATTTGTTCTTTCACTTAGCTCAAGCAAACTAATTACAATGCCAAATTAAAAGTAGTGTGCTTGGGCAGTAAAGCATCTTAAAACTATGAAACCTACCATTATTTGAGTCCCCTTCACAGCTGCACATGGTTTTGGTTCTTGCTCCATGACACCATCTCTGTAAGTCGCCCTGAGAAGGAGAAAGAAAGGGAAAAAGAGGATGGAATAGGTTACCATCCTCAAGTCAATGAGTTTAAGTAGAAGGAATAAATTAAACAGCTGCAATTGAAAAAATATGAATGGACATGCTGCATGTCATATATTACTTGCTATTATTACCTGTAGCCATGCAACTGACCCTTCATAATGGTAGTGACCGTCACGTGACCCACATAAGTCATGCTAGCTAAGGCCTCACCTCTAAACCCCATTGACTGTATGGTCTGTAAATCTTCAAAATGGCTCAACTTGGAAGTTGTATGCCTTTCACATAATATTGGCAAATCCTCATACTAAACATGCAAAAAAACACAAAGCGAATGTCAACAAAATTATAGAGGTACATGATTGTGTGTCTGATAATGCAACAGAAGATTTAAGATGAAGATAGTAGAGCCAATGTTTCAACAGTGGTCAGGTTTGAAAATTTACCGGGATTATTTGAAATAGTAGAAACAAAATTGCAGTTAACTAGTACTTTTAATGGACTGCATTCCCTCAGAATGCAATATTAGTCTTTCCTAGTATTGGGAGAATGCCACATTTCCTACTCTTTCTTCTTTTTTTTTCTTTCCAAAAGATCGTCTGGTAGTTACAGTATTTATGGCATTTAATATTTGTATTCATATAACTTGCCTTTTTATGAATGAGCATCATTCATGCACTGGCCAAAAGCCACACCAAAATCCTGCATTTTCATCTTTTTCTACAAAAGTTGACTAGAACTCTTCATGGACAGAAACAACCATGTGTTGTTTGTTTAGCTGTAGCTAACAAATCAACATAAAAAAAATTTGGGTAGACATAAGATCATCAGATCAACCAAAAGAATCCACCCTATAAAATTTTCTTCTTTTTGTTTATTGCAACCCCATTGAAGATGCACAAAATTGTAGACAGAAAGTATTACACACAAAATCATTTCTTTTGAAACAATTCACCATTCACCAAGACTTGTACGATACACTCTTTAACATTGTATCAACGGCACCTTATACAAATTTGTGTCAGACGGACCTTCAAAACTTGGCCCAAACCCAATGCAACCAGTCCTTTTCCATTTCATTGACTTCTTCTTCTGATAATTGATCAAAGTTGGCCATTTTTACCCTCACAAACTTTTCACGAACATCCATACCACACCTTTCCCTTCATAATTTCTGTTCTTTGGTGTTCTAAGCAGCAATCGTTAAAACACTTACTACAATTATAGCCAAGTTAATCAAATGAAAGAAACTTCCTACGTCTGAATAGAAAGCATCTTTAAATACAATTACAGCTATTAGGGCTTAATAATGAAGGAGCTGGAATTTACTCGGATGCCGTGTCCGTCATCGGAAACTTGAATGAGTTTGAGTCCACCGTCCTTGACGACGACGGAGATAGATGTGGAGTCAGCATCCAAGCTATTCTCGACGAGCTCTTTCACGGCGGACACCGGCCTCTGAACAACCTCTCCGGCGGCGATTCTGTTAACTACCGACTCCTCCAGTAGCTTAATTTTCGGCGGCTCTTTATAAATTGGAGCAACCTCTTCTTCTTCAACTTCCATTTCTAGAGGTTGTTCGGTTTCAGCGCTTCCCGCTTCCATGGCCTCCTCCGAGGACTGAAGAATTCGTCAATAGCTTCCCCCGTGAATTTTTTTTTTTTTGGGGACTATCCTTAGTTTGGAGTTTGGTAAAGTTGGCGCCAAAGGCTTTGGAGCCAAAGGCTTTGGAGCTGTTATATCGGCCTTGCGGCTTTTATACAGTGCGTGGACGGGGCCGGGGTTGTTTGCAAGGCCCGACTACATAATTCGTAGCATTTCTATTCAGTTCATAGACAATTACTGTTTCGTTAATATTGGATTAATTTTATATACATTGTGAGCTTGCAATTGTGAGTTACCCTTCTGCTGTCGCCTGGATAGCAGGATTCGGGTCAATTGTGAGTTACCCTTCTGCTGTCGCTTGGACACGGCTTCATTTATCGCGAGAAGATTCAGTCATAATTAAGATGGTGATATACCGAATTCTCTCTTCTTTCTTATTAAACTGAACCTCCTCCCCAATACAGGCTTTACAGTCATTTCTGTTTGCATTACCATTAAATATATGACACATGTATAAAATTTGAATTTGAAATTTAAAATTAAAATTTGCTGATATGTCATCCATCCAATCGTAATAATGTATACACTGACAGTGTATATAAAATTTACTCGTATAAAAATAAAAATTTACTCGTATAAAAATATTGTCGACGAAGTGAGAGTTAATAGATTACTCATGTTGACAAAGTGACGGTTATAAAATTACTCAATGTCACTTTTATGCTGCGGTTATTAGTTACTGAAATTTGTGACCTACAAGTAGACATGTATTATGCAAATCTAGTTTAAATAATAATTTGTGTTTGATTTAGGAATGCAATCATATCAAGCAGATTATGCATTCCAAAGGTTTCAAGGAGGAATTGCACAATAATAGGATTTACGAGAGATAGGTAATACAGTCCATTAAGGATTTTCAAGACTCATTTGTCAAATATTAACAAAATTTCTCGTTACAGCTACTTTGCAAGACACTTTGGACTCAATAAACATAAACACTGGGGATGATCGATTTATTTCAGTGTTTGAAATCCAGAAGGCGACTCTTTAAAGTCAGGAGTCAAGGCTCTACATCCCTTCTCCGTTGGGAGTTTTGGCCCTTTTGAGTGCTGTAGGAGTTTAGAAAAGTTGGCAGTCGCTTTCCTTAGTATGGTTGCACTGATCTGGAACATTGCTGTTAACTTTCAGTTGGAAGCAACTATCAATAGCAGATCCAATTTAAACTGGACGTGGCCGTTCCTGTTTGAGCTATAAATAGTTGTTTTTTTTCCAGTACGAAATCACAAGGCAATCAAAAAAGCAAAGGAAGAGGGTAGGAATACAAGGGCTCTCTCTTTTTCCTTCTTTCATCGTTCTCTATCTGCAGGTAGGAATGAACGCACGCTAAAGAGTGTACAGTTGGAGCTACACGCTAGCAATTTCTTCCAGGTTACCCCTCACAAGATAAGATAACAAGAGAAATGTCCTATTTAGCTATTCATCTACTTCAGAATTGTATGATTGCAGTACAAAGTTTTAAGAGCAACCAGATTTTACATTTCTGACTTGAACTAATTAATGCCGTCGCTTTCGATCTTCATCCTCATCATCATCGGAATCACCACTCTCACGAAACCGGGGATTCTTTTCCTGCAGCAGTAGATGAACATCAGATGTTTCATAGAAAGGATACTTACAGGAGCAAATGTTCAACTGAAGACGAAGTTACAACGACGATATCTGCTCCACCCATAAGACCCCACTGATATCACACATCAAAAGCAATTAAAGCTCCAGTAGACTTGGCCTCTCTACTTCCAGAGGATCTATGATGCTGAAAGTTATTTATCTAAACACTGATCTAATGCCGCTAAAGTGATCACGGTATAGCGTAACTTACTGATTTGGTTCTAATCTTCCTAAATCTTACCAATCCAAGAATAAAACTTACAAGTGTGAAAGCACGGAAGAGAAAACAAAGCCTAAAACAAAAGCCAACTGATAATGTGGGGCGCAGTGCCTAATGTTTAAGCACTAAAAGCATAAGAAAACGTAGAAGTCTGCTTTAACCACTGAGATTCGAGAGGAAAAACCACACTACTTGTTGAAAAATGTCCTATAACCAGAACAATAAGGATCAAGGTTATGAAGTTCAACACCATTTGGTTAGATCTTCTGCAGGATACGCTAGTAACTTAGATAATTAAAACTGCTGGTTGTTTTGATACAAAGGATGACCTCCTCTTATCATAATATTTGAGCACACATTCCACACGTATTTGTAGAATGTCTTCATTCTTAAAGAAACAAAGTGATTAAAAATCTAAAATTGAAAATAACAATAGGAAAAATAAAAAGAAAAGAAAAGTTTACCGGTCTAGAGTCATGATCAGAACCTCTCCTAGATTCATGGTCAAAATTTCTCTTTGAAAACTCTGGTCCACGACGGTCATCTTCACGATATCGCTTGCGATGGTAATCTTCTCCAGAAAAAAACAAAGACAAAAATCATTACGAATATAGCTATCGATCTTAGCAGGAAGCAAAAACTATTGTCCAAGAATGCTACCTCGACCATGTCGATGAGAACCCCCATAACCCTGGTGTCCACCATGCCTACCATCTACAGGAGTTAAAAGGTTAGCAACAATACAATTACAGGAAACGGACAGGGAAATCAACAAAATTCTCATTGGTCAAGCTATTAGGAATCAAGTGCATTCATACTTCATATATTAGAAGATAAAGGGCTTTCTTTCTGATATCAGATCAACGAAAGTTTTGTATTAGCACTAATTTCATAGTTAAATCCAGCCTCCCATTTTGCTTAGAAAAGATGAATGCTTATGACTAAACAATAAAATAAATTCAGAAGCAATTTCACTAGATACCAAAGAAGAACAAGGGAACGTCATAATTAAATGTCTTAAATGAAATTCAAAATGCCATAGATAATAGGCACTACTTATTACGAAATCTTTATACACTAAAGAACTCATTTAGAATTAATAGCTCTTCAACTGAATTATATCATCTTCAAAGAAAAACCTTTCAAGTATACTTGCTTGCTTTTTAGTTCAGATTTGAGATGATTACTGAATGGATGAATTCCACAATCAAGAGAACTCTTGTAGATTGAACATGTCATATGAATCAGTTCTGTATAACAAACCAACATAGATCAGGTATCTACCAGCTGAAAGAGAAAAGCAAAGCATGTAAATTACTCCTAACTTACATTGAGGTGGCATGACAGGTGGAAAAGAGCTTAGCGATCCTGCGCCTATCGATCCTGCATTGTAGTCCACCAGCTGTCTTTGTGCCTCCAACTCTCTCTGAACCAATTTTCCATAACCGCCTCTAGGTACTGCTAGTTAAGGGTATTTGGATATGCAAAAAATAGGCTTGTCAAATGAGAGGGTTTACCTAATCAAAGTACACTGAGCTGCAATACTATATATAAAACACCACAATTATTATGATTCAGCTAAATCCACATAAGGCTACAGACTTCATAGACATCAATAAATGCATTATGACTGCATTACCAGTTAATGGGAAGTTAACGGAGACAAAAGGAGAAGCCTCAGCGATGGAATGAATAGAATAAATGACTAATAATTAAAAGGCCAGCGTTGCTTTAGAATAAGCAAAGACATTATTTGCGTGGTAGGCAATTTTAAATCACAACATCTAACAAAAATCACCAAATCAACGAGCCAGAATATGCATATATTTTAAATCTGAAGGTAAAAGCACAATGAATGTTTCCCATCAAGACATTCTAATCAAAAACGGCACAAAACAAGTGTCTCTCCATAAGGTATATGATACGAATTTTATAAGCACACAAAAGGAGCCAGAGATAAACCACGTCACAGCTACATTGCTTCACATTTATGATACTGAAGTGCTAGTCAAACTTATCAAGGCAAGTTTTGCAATTGTTTGTCCACTGAAAACATTAGAATCTCACCTAAGATAGAAGGGCAGAAAAAAACAACATATGTACATGATCTCCAGCCAGAAAAAGGCCAGGCTATTGAACTTATCAACCATTTGTCCACCTCGAAAGTGACCCTTCAATACCAAGAGACTGGAAACAAAAGTAAATATGTAGAGATCAAAGAGGACCACAAACTCGGGGGATGATTGCAAAAACATTATCATCCTTGACATAGACAGATAAAACCTTCAATGAAATTAGCAAAATCGGCAATGCTGGCCCACTCACAATAAGAAATACCAAACGATAACCCTTATATGAATATTTCGGCCATATCTTAGAACTTGAAGCCTGTTCAACTTTTCCTCTATACATGTCTGAATAACTTTCCTTCAGTCTAATAAGTTGCAGTATCTCAAAGGAAAAAAAGGGGAAAAGTACTTAAAAATACCTTCTTACCTCAATAGACAGTTTTTATTACTAATAAACATGCTAATTTAGATTCTTCATAATTTTTCCAAGGATATGATCAATTGATTCTTTGCAACTCTACAGAGTGCCTTCACACTATGACATGACACCAGGGGAAATTAAAAACTTGTTATTATTAGGTTCAAGAGAAGAGACTCCAGATTTGGTGTCCTAGACTTTAACCAGAAAGCACCAATCCAGGGATCATGAGACTATCCTGGCAATGAGTCATAACTTGTACAATTTTGAACTCTTTCCTTCTCTTCTTCCTTTTTCTGTATTAGCTTTCTTTTTTGATGGAGAGGTAATACTTGATCTATTCCAGACAAATCTGTAGCTTTCCAAGACATGATTGACAGGTAAACTGGATTACAGCAGAAAAGAAAAATTCAAGGTAAAAGCACACAACGTACCTTCAGCATGCCAGGCTTACAATAGTTAAACCTATTGGGACAAAAAATAAATAAGGATAAAGGAAAATTGAAAGGATATCTGGATCATAATCAGTACGATATTCATCCCGTACCTGAGAAAGAGAATAATAATGACATTAACGCAGATTCAAGGAATCTCATCAAATAAAAGAGTTTAAAGAAGCACATAGGAGAAGAGGCGGGCAGCATATTACTTGCCCACCACTTCGGCCACGGCCCCACTGCCTTCCTTCTTGAAAACCCCAATCAAAATCTACACGAATAGGTCGATCATCAAGAATTGTCCCACTTATGTATTTAACAGAGTCTTCAGCATCTTCTCTGGAGTAGAACCTGGAGAGTGCAAGTTTTGGGTATTTAGAATATGACCACATTAATCTTTTCTTTTTCCTTGCACCGGGGGAACATTATTGCTGACCAAAGATAATCAAAACTACAATGTTCACATCTTAAAAAGAGATAAAGTTTTCAAAAATCCAAATAAACTGTATTTCAATGGAGGCACAGACACCAAACCAATGTGAATGAACTACAAGTTCAAAATTAGCATTACCAATTCCAAACATCACCATCAATGAACATAACCTTATGGACAGAATCAAAGAACTGACTGTTGTGTGGGTAAATTTAGTATTGTACTTGCTTTGCCGAATGCATAGTCTACCAGGCTTCAACCATCAACTATCAAATCAATAATTCCAAGTGTCATAAACAGAGACACATTTATAGCAATGAATAATCCAAAAGCACCAATTTGACTACTCATCTATAATTAAGCACTTGTCCTCTTGCTTCTCATGAATCATACTTTGTTTCATTTATTTTCGTTTATTTAGAAACAGTAAGCAATTGAAGTGAAAACAGCATTAACCATTGTATCTCCAGAATTATGGTAAGACCATAAATTCTCGACAAAACACATTGCCGGAAAAAGGTGAAAATAATTAACGGAGAAGAAAACAATGTATAGCCCTTTTGATGACTTGGAAGTCTGACCTCAACCAATAGTCCCCAAATTAGAAGCATTCCTTCCTCTATCGCACATTAATTAGGCCACCTAGAAGCAATACCCCTCATTTTCTTGGCTTCTCTATCCCTAACATCCTTTTCTATAAAGCCAAGGAAAAGAGAAAATAATTTTGCCGCAGAAAGGAAAAACAACATTGCTTGAATTTTAATAAATAGAAGACAATAATTTCAAAAGCTCAATTAGGGAAAAAAATGGAATCTGGTAACCATAATGTAAACTCAAGCAAGATAAAGCTCAACACAAGGCATCCAAAAAATTATGAATCTCAGGGGTATACAATTATAAGCATCAAAATGCCACCTTTATTTCAACAAGAAGCAGGAAATTACAAGCATAAATCAACCAAACAAGAAAATTACAACAAAACCATGCATAAGGAAATGCAATGCAAAATATTGGACCGTACATGACAAAGCAGAAACCACATGGAGTTTTAGAATTCTTATCCAAACCCATGACTATCCTCTTAATTTCTCCTGCACGTGAGAACAACTCATAAACCTGCTCCTCAGTCGTGTAAAACGACATGTTCCCAATATAAACCGTGGTCGACTTCAGCAATGCTTGCTCGAATTCTTCCTGTGACCCCGTAAACCTCCGGTCTCTGTACTGCGAAAGCTTGCTAAGATCCTAAACAACAATCAAACCCCCAAAAACAGAAACCAGCTTTAACAACAAACCTCAACCACAACTATCCATTGTAGTACTAAAAATAATTCAAACCACAAGCAGAAAAAACATACTAAAGAGAACCTAAAACTGCACAAAATCAATTTAATTCGCATAACTAATTACAGCTGATAATGCTTGGATAAAAACCCTTTAATTACGATAACTAATTAGAGATTGATTTTTACCTTGAAGAGAGAAGCCATGTTCCGGGCCGTCGATGAAGGAATCAACGAGAATCAACCTCGACGCTGGAATATTATCATGAAATTAACATTTTTCCACTCAGAAATTACAAAATTTCAACGCTTTTCTCGTCGAAATCGAAAGGAAAAGATTGAAAAATGAAAAGTAAAGCAGAGATCAAACGTACTTGGGAGTTAGTCGGTTTGGAGCCCTGAGGTCAAACGAAAGAAAAGGGTTTTGCAGTAGTTCTTCTGACTGACGTCGCTTCGCTTGGGAGTTGAGGATTTGGACAGAAAACAAAGGGAAAGAAGAGAAAGTAGTTTTCTTTGTTTGTTAGCAGAAAGTAGTTTTTAGCAGAAAGAAAAGAAAGGAAATGGGCGGATTCAAGAGAATGAAATGGGGTTAATCACATTTAATCCCCTCAAGTA
Source organism: Coffea eugenioides (assembly GCF_003713205.1). Taxonomy (NCBI): domain Eukaryota; kingdom Viridiplantae; phylum Streptophyta; class Magnoliopsida; order Gentianales; family Rubiaceae; genus Coffea; species Coffea eugenioides. The sequence continues at coordinate 10,045,465 of NC_040044.1, forward strand.
TACCCCATTTCTCAATTTACCATCTAGCCTTTAATTTTGCTCACTTAACCCTATAGGACAAAATTGTCCTTGCATAATTTTGAATTTTTATTCACCTTGTTTTCTTTTCTTTTATTTCTTTTTCTCTTTCTTCTTTATTTAATTCTTCCTCTTTTCCACAAAAATTTTCACTTTAATGATTGAAATTAAAAAAGAAAAATTGCAGAGATCTATCTTCTCCTTAAATGATTAAAAAAATATTCAAATCACTTTCCTAAAATACAATTTTTTTAGCCTTTCAATTCTTTTAATTTTAGGTTTTCCTCTTTCCTTTCTAGTTTCTCATTTTATTCCCAAGAAAATATCTTAAGATAAAATTGTGACCTGATTAATAATCATCAATTGAAATTTGTGACACGTGGCATCATACAAAAAATCAAAATTAGTTTTTGATGGCTTTTAAACCTTCACCCAGAAATATGCAATTACAAACTCAAAACAAAAATTTTCGTTGAAATGGAATTTTCTATTGGGAATGATGAAAGAGAGAAGAAAAAAAAAAGAAATAAAAGAAAGGAAAACAATTTAATCTTATGATATTTTTTTGAGAATAAAATGAAAAACTATAAAGGAAAGAGGAAAATCCAAAATTAAAAGAATTGAAAAAAAAATTATTTTAGAAAAGTGATTTGAATATTTTTTTTAATCATTTAAGAAGAAGATAGATCTCTGTAATTTTTCTTTTTTAATTTCAATCATTAAAATGGAGATTTTTGTGGGAAAGATGAAGAATTAAATAAAGAAGAAAGAGAAAAAGAAAGGAAAACAAGGTAAATAAAAAGTCAAAATAATGCAAGGATAATTTTGTCCTCTAGGGGATTAAGTGAGCAAAATTAAAGGTTGTGGGGTAAACTGAGAAAAGGGGATTAAATGTGATTAACCCAATGAAATGTAGTCAAAACTTTTCCTTCCAAATTGGACGGAAATGGAAGAAAACTTTGAGAAATCTAGTCAATATATTTTGTCATAAAAAGGTTTTAAACAAATATTTAATGACTTTCATTTCTAAAATTATTTTACTAATTCTCAAAACTCTCAAACAACGTATCAATCTTTTCTCTTATCTCATAATAACTTAAGTTTCTCTTCTTTTCTTTTCTATCCTAAACTCCAAAACTAAGCCTAAGGTCTTGTTAATTGCAAAGACCTCCCTTTTCGCGTACTAGATAAATACAATGACAAAGTTAATCTCGAATCAACAAAAGTGGAAGAGTTGTGTTGAGAAAATTGCTTAAACAAAATTTTCTTTCTCTGGAAGTGAAAAAAGAATTAAAAAATTCAGAAAAAAAAAATCAAACTAGAAATATCTTTGATACTGAAGAGAAAATATCCAACAATCAAGAATAATATCGATAAATATTTGGGAAAATGTTATATGGACAAGATCTCAAATTCTAAATTCAGATATTAATTAGTGAATACTGAATATTTTACTCACATGATCTTTAAAAACCAACTCCAGTTAGGGGAGCACCACTATATGAGTAGGGTTGATGCTGGATCGAGTGACTTGATTCGAGCTCGCAAGCCACTCAGTCAGCAGCTTGGTTCGAGTTCGAGCTACTTGATAAAAGTAGCGAATCGAGTTCGAACTTCAATACTTTGCACTCGAAGGCTCAACGAGTCTAATCCAACTTTTTATAATATATATTTTTATATTTATTAATGTGAAATGTCAATAATATCCTTTATTTAAAATTATATGTAAAATAATTAATTTTTATTACGTGAACTTGATTAGACTTGATTAAGCTCCAATAGACTCGATTGAGCTTGATTTAAATTGGTTATATTTAATTAAATTCGAGTTCGAATTCGAACTCGAGTAATGTAAATTGAAGTCGAGTTTGAATTCGAGCTCGCGTAATGTAAATTGAAGTCGAGTTCAAACTCAAACTTGAATTCTAAAAGTTTGACAAGCTCGAACTCGATCTTGAGTTTAGTTATTTTATCTTGAGTCGAACTTGAGTAGTGTATTACTTGAGTTCGACTCGACTCGAATGCATCCCTACACATGAGTGATGCATTTTGTAAAAGTGATTTTCTGAAAGCCAACCTAGATGACCTGGCATGTTAAAAGACATAGGAATATAGGTCCTTAGATCTAAAGACAAGATTATCCTCAAGATCCAAGTTAATTGGTAGGAATATTAAAGTGATTGTAAGGTTCATAATTTGACTCTCATGCCCTCCCCTTTCCTCTTTCCTTTTATAAATTTGGAGCTTCTAAACTAAAAAGAAAAAAAAAAAAGATAAGATGGGTTTAATCCCCGAGTTTGATTCCAAGTATGAAGTTGGAAAGATAGATTATAGAATTCAAGGAAAGATGAAGGAAATTTAAGTGTCGGCTTATGTTATGCATTGTCAAAGGGGAAAAAAGGAGAAATGTTTCGATCTTGTTACGCTATGGGGACCTAAATGTCTTTTCAACCCAATTTAATGCTCTCAATTCCACCAACACCACATTTGGTTAAATCGGTTAAGAAAAGTAACTGCAGTTAATAAGTGAAAATTTGAATAAAGAAATGAAAGTCGATAAAAAGATAAGATGATAGAGATAATTATCTTGGCTCCACATTCAAGTACACATTTACATTGAATTTTGTGTTAGCTTACAAGGTATTTGATAAAATGTCAAGCAAAGAATGTTAAAAATTCTGCTTAGCTTTTCTTTTTTGTACTTTCTTATATCTTGTGATTGATTGATTTCTTAGTTTGGTTTGTGTTTGATTATGCTCTCCAATCTCGGTATGCCTAATTTTCCCTTTGTTTTTTCTTTTATCTAAATTTCGCATTTGGTTTTCGATTTGACGCATGCTTATCTTCTTCTATGTATTATGATTTGACGCATGCGTATGTATATATATTTATTTGAAGTTTGTTTATGCATGTACTCTGACTTGACGCATGTTTATGTGCTTGTGTTAGCTTACAAGGTATTTGATAAAATGTCTAGTAGAGAAGTTAAAAATTCAGCTTAGTTTTTCTTTTTGCTTTCTTATTGCTCGTGATTGATTGATTTCTTAATTTGGTTTGTGTTTGCAGTGATGATTTGTTGAGAGGGTGCCAGAGGAAATTGCTGCTGGTCGAAATGAGTTGGTCTGCCTTTTGCAGCTCAGGCTCTAATCTCGTTCCAAAAACTACTGAGGCATTGAATCCTTTAAATAGGCCCAACAAGCATCATTATCTGGTAGGTCTCGTCTCTGTTCTGGGCATTGGTTCTCTTTTTAATCTTGAATAGTTTCTTTTGTTAACATTTTAGTATTGGAGAAAAAAAATGGTTGCTCAATCAAGGCCAGTATCAAAAGAATATCCATTAAAATTCATTAAGATTCAGGAGCAAGGAAATCTATATGATGTGGAGTAGAATGGTTTCATTTGCCCCCTTTATCTGACAGCATATGGGCAAATTTGTCCAAGTAGAATGATTACATACATGCGATAGATTCAAAGTTTTTTATCCCATGTGCTTGACAAGTATTTATTCTTTATGCAACTACTGAAGAAAAGAGAGGCTTTTACAGCCATGAATTGGTTGAAGAAGTTATGTTCACTTTTTCACAATTTGTTGCGCAGTTTATAGTGTTCTTGACAGATTCTTTGAGGGCAAACATGTCAAGCTGATTGTGTTTCCTCATACAGAATGGGAGGCAGAGGACGAACTTGTATCAGAAGAATCATAGAGCATCAAAAGTTCTTGCTTATTATGGGTTAAGAAGCCCGCCCTACAAGCTTGTGAGCTTTCTGTGTTCTTTGCATTGATTATGAAAGATGGTATCACAAGCTTTCTCCGTTCTTCGCATTGATTATGAAAGATAAAATCGGTCAATATGCTTATATTTCTTTTCTTGGAAGGTGTGTGACACTTTTCATTAATTTTCTATAGTTTGTTCAATAATTTTTTGACACAGTAATTGTCATGTTGTATACTTATAGGCCTAATAATCACTCTTTCGAAAGTTACTCCATATAATTATTGGTAGATAACTGTTCTACTCATGCTCTTGGGGAAACACTAGATCCCAGTAATGACTCTTTTGTTTGCACTGAATTGGATGCACATCAGTGAATTTTAAATACATCCTGCCAGCAATTTTTAGGCCAGTTGATATCTTGGCTTCTTCCTTCTTGCTGCCTACTATATCCTTTTGTTTTTTGAAATGGAAGTATCATGAATTGAAGAACAAGAATAAGTCCACGTGTGATTGCTCAAAATAAAATAAAATTAAAAGGTCTATGAGTGGTCAATGTGATCTTCAAGTGGTCTTTGGTCACACCATACTGAACTCATTGAGATGTTACTTGGTCATGTTCTTCATTTATTTGTAAAGGATATTTTGATTTTTGATGTTGTTAAATGATTTCATTCAGCATTTTGACTTAAATATTGAGAATTATTTTCCAATTTTTGGTTTAGGATGCACTAGAACCATATATGAGCCAAAGAACACTTGAGATGCATTGGGGAGAGCATCATGGTGGTTACGTCGATGCTTTGAATAAACAGCTTGCGAAGAATGATTTATTGTATGGTTGTACTTTGGAAGAACTTGTTAAAGTGACTTACAATAACGGAAACCCATTGCCTGAATTCAACAATGCTGCCCAGGTATGGAAGACAGCAAGAGTCTCCTGCAGCGGTGTTCAAACATTTTTTTTCTTCTTTTGCTCCTCTTGCTCACTTAAATCTTACCCTTGGAGAACAATGTGCATTCACCCCTCCCATGTCTCTTTGTTTCTCCATATGTTTGTTCCTAATGTGAGAAATTAGGGTTTTCTTTTTCCTTTTTTCCATTCGGTGCAATTATACCAGGATGAATGCACAAGATGCTGCCTGTCAAGACTCTAAAGTTTAGAATGCTTGATTGAGAGTATTATTAGGATAGGCTACCCCCAAGAATTCCAACATCCCTTCTAGTCAAAATTATTTTCGCTAATAAATTTGATTTTCCTGGTTTGAGTACTATCTTGTTTGGCCATTTTATTTTTCACATCCATCTATTCTTATAATTTGATTTAACAAAATGAGTTGTGACATCCATGTTTTTGACCCTCACTTTCAGGTCTGGAATCACGATTTCTTTTGGGAATCCATGCAACCAGGTGGAGTTAGCTCTCCAATATTGGGTCTACTTCAGCAGATTGAAAAAGATTTCGGTTCTTTTACCAATTTCAGAGAGAAGTTTATAGATGCAGCTCTAAAGTTATTTGGATCTGGCTGGGTTTGGCTTGTTTGTAAGTTCTTTCTAGAGTAGATTGAAAGGCATATTGTAGTTTGAGATTTGAGTTACTTTACCAAGTGTTTATCAACCACAGGGCAGTGACTTGACAAATTCTGCAACAGTTTCACTCACACTTTGATTTTGCATCCTCTGTTTTTAATTTACAATCATTATCCTGGGATGAACATTTTAAAGCTTTTGATTGCTATGCCATGTGTTGTTTAACAAGCTCATAAAAAAAAAAAACTTGACTTTGACCGCATCTTGCTGCTCATGTTGATACGAACACTTTGCGGTGCATTATGTAGAAAGATAAAAGGGTATCTAAAAGTCCTATCTCTGGTTCCTGGATCTTGTGTAATTAAATTGTCACCGATGTTGTCTCTTGTTTTTTAATTTACTGCATAGAAACTCTTAAATTCTTCTTGTGATTAGTTGAACACCAGTGGATGGTCCGACAAGTAAATGTAGAAAATCTGGGTTATATAGATGCATCAATATCAACTATACTCTGTCGTAAACCCCCACTAGTAATGATTTGATAGTTTTCAAGTCAAGATACAATCATGTCGTCTTAACTCCTATTATGCTCTTAAGTTGTACTCCCTATTTTTGAAAAAGAAATAGACTCAAAATCCATCAAAAAGATGGACCAATAACTATTCATTCCCTGCTTGTTGCCCCAATTTTCTCTTGAATCTTTTGAATGATTAGTGTTGTCATGGAACATGGAATATGTGAACGTAAACCAAAGAGTGATAGCTATTGTATATATAGGCATAATTTCTATTGGATTTTCTAATTCTTTTCCTTCTGTTTTTCTAGTGAAAAGAGAAGAGAAACGCCTTGCAATTGTCAAAACATCAAATGCTGTCAACCCTCTTGTGTGGAATGATATTGTAAGAAAAATTGAACTTCTGTGTACATTGTCTATTCTTTTGTATGCAGGGGTATAGTCTTGGCCTTAATGTTTTATTTGCCTTTTATTTTGCAGCCTATCCTCAATTTGGACATGTGGGAGGTAAGCTGATAATGACTCTTTGTCTCAAATCAAGCACACACATACAGCATTGGTGCACATGCACAGCTGAGTAGACAAGGTTAAACATGAGAAGTGTTAAATATTTTTAGCATTACTAAAAAGACTGATGAGATCTTTTCCTATTTTGCAGCATGCTTATTATTTGGATTATAAGGTATGCCATGCTTCAGTCTGACCGTTAATTAAGAGTATTTGCAATCAATTAATCTTCCAGGATTTCCTTCTGGCAGAATGACAAAGCCAAATATGCGAATGTATTTATGAACCACCTTGTATCTTGGAATGCGGCAATGGCTCGCATGGCTCGTGCACAAGCCTTTGTAAATTTAGGCGAACCGAAGATTCCTGTTGCATGAGATTCTTCACATATCTTTGAACGAGTCTTAACTGCTCTCATATGCTATAAGGAGGATATTGGAACAAGTGGTTTTGGCAATTCTCTATATGCACTGGATTGTTTGATCACACGAAGATAGTCACAACCAAGCGACAATCTGGGCTTCCTGAAAAGTCGCCAAGGGGAAAATGACCCTTTTGACGAGCATTTTCAGATTTTGCTTTGCTTAGATAAAAGCGTTGTAGTCCTTCTGTTGAGTAATAGATGCTCTGATGTGGTGATGTTCCATAAGAATTCATTTTTCTTATTCTGTATCCCATTTATTCTTTGCTTCTCTTATTACATATAGCAGTTTCATCTTATGCATCATTAGACTGTTCCAAGATGTTGGTTTTGCATCATGAAACAAGCTCCTTTTTTTCTTCCAAACTTTCTCTAGAGGAATGAAGGTTTAAAAAAAAAAAAAAAACAACAGAGGCAGTAACAATGGCAAAAGAAGAAGCATGAAGAAGTTTTTTTTTTTTTTTTGTCAATACAGTGGGGTATCCGGGATTCACCCTGACTAATTCCCACTGCACCCGAGACCCCGCCCCCCAAGAAGCATGAAGAAGTTGATTCCAAAATGCAATGCGTGAAAATTTTGCATATGGACCGATTAACTTTGTTTAATAGTCTTTGTTCTATGTAAAATTTGAAGATGCAGTGCATGGAAATTTGCACTTATTATTGGTATTTCATGAGTATATCACTTCTTGAATTTAGTTAGGAGCTTCAATGACAAGTGCAGCAATGTGTTCAAAAGTGCAAATTATAGACAAGACCAATAACAAGCCCTTCATTCCACACGCTTCTTGTGACGGCAAATGTGTCAGCTAGCATCCACCGGGCTTGGTATGAACAGATACTCTACAGTATACATTAAGAGCTTTTAGATTCTTCCTTACCTAATATCTGCGTGTACTGTGGGGGTTTTTTCTTAGCAGCGGGGCACCCTGTGAGGTTTCCTATCCCACATCGTAATGGGGGGGTTGGGTTTCTGGATTAATAAGTCCCCTGGACGCCTTCAAAAGTTGCCGGCTTTTGAAGGTTGTTTGGGGATTTAGGTTTATTAATTCAAAAGTCTGAGTTTCTCAGCTTTAGATAAAAAAAATATCTGCGTGTACTGTATGTATTATTGAGTGGGAAAGAATGTTGTAGTCTAATGTGCATTCAGTTGGCAATTTCACTTTTCCGTATATTTTCATTGGTTGTAAGATGTTGTACGGTAGGACAGGAAATGTTCATAGGCTTGCTGTACGGAAGATATGTAAAATTGTGTTTTGTTATCTTTAATGCTTGAAATGCCTTGAATTGCACATTTCTCTTAGTTATTCACCTATTTCTTTGAAAAGGGAATGCAGTTTTGCTCGATAAATATATGGTTATGTAGCTTCACTATTTCAGCTTGGGTTTTTTTTCTTTTGGCAACGAAGTGTTGTCTGTTTCTGATCTATTTTATTGCCTTTGTGATTATGATAATATTAAATTTAGGAGTGTAATCGAGTCGAGTCGAATTCGAGTAGTTGGACTCGAGTTAAAAAACTTGACTTCGAACTCAAGTTTAAACTCGTCGAGCTCTTGAAAATTAAACGTAAGCTCGAACTCGATTTTATTTTACAGTACTCGACCTCATGTTTATCGAGCCAATCGAACTTAATCAAGGCTAATCGAATTTAAGAAATATAAATTTATATTTTATATAATTTTAAATAAGGGATAAAATAGATATATCATGCTAATAAATAAATTTTTTTTAAAAACATATATATTTGAAGTTCGATTAAACTCGACGAGCTTTCGAATTTCACATATTAAACTCGAACTCGACTTGTCAATTAACTCGAGCTACTTGAACTCGACTTGTCAAATAGGTTGAACTCAAATTTGGTTAATATGAACTCGAACTCGAGTTTTGACCGAACAAGCTCGCGAGTTACTTAATTAAACTTGACTCGTTTGTGTGACAGCCCCATCTTACCCTAAAGCGAACCAAAGGGTTCGGCGGACCGCCTGCCCAACTCTCGCCAGGACTACGGAGTCGATACACACAAATCCAATAGTACGCGCGGGAACCCAACGAAAACAAACCACCGGAGACCACCAAAAGTTAAAACAGAGCTTACCAAACCATACGGAAGTACGGGACGTCGATTAAATACTTATACATATATTTACATTGAAGTCTTGAACAAATAAACCAAAATACAAGTCAAAGTATTCACGCTACACAAAGTACAATTAGGATTTCAGTTACAGAGGAGCATAAGCAAATAACAAGAGAAGTCCTACAACTAGCTCAACTCTTTTCTCCCAAAATCTTGGTTTCAAAACATGGAATCCTGTAAGGAAAACAAAATAACGGGAAGGGGGTGAACTTACGCTCAATGAGGTACCAAAATAATAGCAATTTAAAACATGACATTTCATATTCAATTAGTCACATATGCATATCAAATAAGGATATGAACAAACATCTTAAATAGAAAGGATACGGGTGGCTCTCAGGAGCCAATTTCCATCTGCAGTACTTGATCCAAACCCGTTGACTCTCCGTCAACGTAAATAGAACCAACATATCCGTAGATCCCACTTTACACCAATTTCCGTCCACCAAACATACACCTACCGGGCCCGAAATCCAAACAGTACAGAAATGGTAATATTCGAGTATACCAGAATCAAGGGTCTCAATACCCAAAGATCCCAAAACAGACTACCGTGGTTCGTTATCTAATCGACCAGACCCTTGCCGGCCCGACTCGAGTAACTAGCCACAGGTGTTGAGCTCAGAGGTCACAGAAAAGTCATTGGATACCAGCTTCCAAACAACATCAGAACGGATACAGATACAGATAACAGATACAGAAACAGACAACAGATTCCGATTTGCACCAAAAATTAGCATATGAACAGACAAGAGAACGAGTGTGATAAAGTACACCCTCGTCTCAAACAAAATAAACAGATAGTTCAGACGTTCATATCACATATTGCATGTATAGAAACCGAGTTAAACAACAAGTGAGGGGAGTGGTACACTCACCGGTTTCAGTACAGATACTTCAAAAGTTTTTGCCCCAAAATAGAGCTTTAATCACCAAGAAACCCTAAAATAACCAAGGTGAAACAATTATGGTTCCCACTTTCACGAATCCAGTACACGAAATGCATAAATAAGACTTAACTATAAGTCGTGTGCCTGATCAAATTAGCTACCAGTGCAAAGAAATAACAAATGTGATTTTGGAGTAAAAGGTAGCGGTTGGTATCAAAGATATGAATAACCCTAAAACCCTTCGCTCAAGTCACAAGTAAATCCAACTAGCCTTCAAGTAAAGTTTCGGGCAGCATATCCCTTGTGTTTACCTATTTTCCAGCCATTAATGGCTTCATTATTTTCCTCAAATCAGTCCCAACATCTCATACAAAATAATCTCATTTTCAAAAGCCGTTCACTAGGTTTAAAGTCATATAAATACAAAAATCAAGATTTAACAGCATAATAGTTTCTTTGTCCATAATAGTTATCTCTAAATATTTTGCCAAGATTTAACAGCATGAATTGTATAAGCCAATAATGATATTCCCACTTCACTCCTTATTTTACACCTATTTGTATGATTTAAACATCCATATAATATTCTACCTCACCAAATCCTTTTACATTTTTGATTAATCATATAACATCTTTTTAAATGTTTTATGAATTAGTAGTATGTAGAACATAATAATTTCATTTTTTTTTCTCAACATACTAAAACTTTTCAACATGTAGTAGGTGTATTTAATCAAAATCATACAACTCTTATTTCAACTTATAAAGGGCGAATTTCTATTAACCTCATATGGGAACTCAAGAAAGACAGTGTCCATTTCCTAGAATCTTATTAAATAGAGAATATATTTTTTTTTTGTTTGCAAAAATTCACATAATAGAGAGACTTGCAAACATTTATAATGAGAAAAATGAAAAGTCTAGAACACACAGCTCCCTAAAATACATCTAACTATATATAAATAAAGTATGAATTATTATTATTATTATTATACTTTATGTAATACCAAAAGTGTCATTTTGTTTGTTACTTTCACTTTTGGAGCTGCCAAAATCCTATTTTCTTTTTTTTTCTAGTTCAGCGTTGTCGACATAGGTTCCTAGACAAGCAACAAAATGAGAAAACAAAAAAAAAAAGAAAATTTTTCAAAAAATATACGAGATAATTTTATCTACTACTATTTGTTTGGCCAATAATGTTTAACTTCTTTTTTTTTTTGTAAGGGTTAAGTTACGTTGGGCCATTTAAAAATAATAATAAAAAAAAAACTTTTGGAAAAAAGAAAAAATGACAGAATAAAACACCACGCGCTCGTTCACCCGGGTAGGCCGTCGCCCGCCTGCCCGAAAACATAATACAGCTATCGCTCTTTGTTTTTCCTCTTAAGAATTAATTGCCCTCGCTGCTGCCTTCCACTCGTTTCTACAATTCGAAAATTCGGCATTTTTTTCAATTAAATCCCATATTCTTCTCGGATTCTAGCTTCTTTACCGAATTTAGATATTAAAAAAGCCGCCCTGGTTTCAGATTTTGTACTAATCCATTTTTTCGCTCTCCAATCTAAGGTATGCCTAATTTTCCCCTTTTCTATTTCCATTTTATCTAAATTTCGCATTAGGATTTTCGATTTGACGCATGCTTATGTATGTATTCTGATTTGACGCATGTGTATGTATATATATACTTATTTGAGGTTTGCTGATTTATATAGTAAGTTATTTGATTCAGAGCTAGGGTTTATTTTTTGATTACTGTCTGTTTTGGATTTATTGGGAATTAGGGATTTATATAGAATTAGGGTTTGTGCTGAACAGAGAACTTGTATAGGTATCTGATTAATGTTTTTTTCTTCTTTGACAGGATTTCTGAATAATGTTCCCAATAGAACTTTTTTGGGCATTCTGTCGAACGCCTTATGGAACTGGATTTGATTGGAATATTATTTACTTTTATTTTTAAAGAAATTTTCTACATAATGGCTTCCAGATTATCTGGTAGCCCTGCTGTGATAATTAAGATGTTTACGGTGAATATTCTTGTTTCAAGTTATCTAATGAGTCTATTTTCTGTGGACAGTTTTGAGAAATTAGGATTTTGCTACGAATTGGTGTTGGTGTCATCATGGATGATGTTAAGCAGAAATCAAGGAAGGAAGGTTCAGAGAAGGAGTCACTGAAGAGGAGTCACCGTGACAGAGAGGATAGGGACCGTGACAAAGAGAGGAATGGGGAGAGGTCCAAGGACAGGGTCAGGGACCTCCACCGTTCATCTTCTGATAGAAAGGAAAAAAAGGAGCGGGAGAGCCGTCACTCTGAGAGGGAGAGGAGTAGTGATGACAAATATAGGGATAGGGATAGGGACAGGGAGAGACACAAGGATCGGCACAAAGAGAAGGACAGGGAAAAGGAGAGGACTACTGGTCGGGATGCTGAAAGAGCTAGAGACAAGGGTAGAGACAAGGAAGACAGAGAAGTTGACAGGGAGAAGGAAGAAAAGGAGCGAGAGAGAGCAAAGGAAAGGGAGCGAGAAAGGGCAAAGGAGAGGGAGAGAGAGCGTGAAGAAAGAGAGAGGGAGAGAGAAAGAGATAGGGAAAGGGAGAGGGAGAGGGAGAGAAGGGAGAGGGATCGAGAAAGAGAGAAGGATAGGAAGGAGAGAGAGAGGGAGAAGGAGAGGGAGAGAATCAGAGAAAAGGAGAAGCGTCGTGAAGCAGATAGGGATTATAGTAGTGATGAAAATGGTGTCAGGGACCGTGACAGAAAGAGGCGGAGAAGAGATGATGACCATAAGGACAGGGATCGTGAACAGAGTAGCAAAAGCAGCAAGCACAGGGATGAGGTTGAAGTTAGTAGTCCCCAGAAAATGGAGGAGGAAGACTTTGTGGATAAGAAAGAGAACACACGAGAAGAAGATCTTGCTGAAGAACAGAGGAAATTGGATGAGGAGATGGAAAAGCGGAGGAGGAGAGTTCAGGAATGGCAAGAATTAAGAAGAAAAAGGGAGGAATCTGAGAGAGAAGTACTGGGAGTTGCAGCTAATGTAGAAGAACCCAAGTCTGGCAAGGCTTGGACCCTGGAAGGGGAATCTGATGATGAAGAAGCTCCATCTGAGGGAAAAGAAGATGCTGATATGAGTGTGGATGGAGGTGGCAAGACCATGGATGGGGATGGAGGTAGCATGGCTGTTGATTCTGAGAATGAGCATGTCATATCTGCAGCTGAGAATGGTGTTGGAGGTAGCATGGATGATGAAGAGATTGATCCCTTGGATGCTTTTATGAACTCTATGGTCTTGCCTGAAGTTGAGAGGCTTCATTCTGAGCCTCCTGCATCTGAAGACATGGATACCGGTTTGAAGGAGAAAAATGGCAGAGGCAACGGAGAACAGCCTAACAAAGGTGTGAATAAGTCTATGGGAAGGATCATTTCAGGCGAAGATTCTGATTCAGATTACGGCGTTATTGAAAATGAGGAGGATCCCCTGGAGGATGAAGATGATGCAGAATTCATGAAAAGGGTAAAGAAAACTAAAGCAGAGAAACTTGGAGTTGTCGATCATTCTAAAATTAACTATGCTTCATTTCGAAAGAACTTCTATATTGAGGTGAAGGAGATTGCAAAAATGACTTTTGAGGAAGTAGCTACTTACAGGAAAGAGCTGGAATTGAAGATACACGGAAAGGATGTTCCCAAGCCTGTTAAAACCTGGCATCAGACTGGGTTAGGAAATAAAATCTTGGAAACAATAAAAAAGCTGAACTATGAAAAGCCCATGCCTATTCAGGCTCAAGCACTGCCCATCATTATGAGTGGCAGAGACTGCATCGGCATAGCGAAGACGGGATCTGGCAAAACTTTAGCATTTGTGCTGCCAATGTTGAGGCATATTAAGGATCAGCCTCCACTGAATTCAGGAGATGGGCCTATTGGACTCGTATTGGCACCAACCAGAGAGCTTGTCCAACAAATTCATAGTGACATCAAGAAGTTTTCTAAGGGATTGGGGCTCAGTTGTGTACCTGTTTATGGTGGTTCTGGTGTTGCCCAACAGATTAGCCAATTGAAACGAGGGGCAGAGATTGTTGTTTGCACTCCAGGTAGGATGATTGACATTCTTTGTACAAGTGCCGGTAAAATAACGAATCTGCGTCGGGTCACTTATTTGGTCATGGATGAAGCTGACAGGATGTTTGATATGGGCTTTGAACCTCAAATTTCAAAGATCGTCCAAAATACACGACCAGATCGACAAACAGTACTTTTTTCTGCTACTTTTCCCCGCCAAGTGGAAATACTGGCTCGTAAAGTATTGAACAAACCTGTTGAAATCCAGGTCGGTGGGAGAAGTGTTGTCAACAAAGATATAGCTCAACTGGTGGAGGTGAGACCTGAAAGTGATAGGTTCCTTCGACTTCTAGAAATTCTAGGTGAATGGTATGAGAAAGGAAAGATTTTGATTTTTGTCCACTCACAGGAGAAATGTGATGCATTGTTTAGAGACTTGCTCAAGCATGGTTACCCTTGCTTATCTCTTCATGGGGCAAAGGATCAAACAGATCGTGAATCCACCATAGCAGATTTCAAGAGTAATGTATGCAACTTGTTGATTGCAACAAGTGTTGCTGCTAGGGGTTTAGATGTAAAGGAGCTTGAACTGGTGATTAATTTTGATGTTCCAAACCATTATGAGGATTATGTTCATCGTGTTGGGCGAACTGGTCGAGCTGGTCGAAAAGGCTGTGCTATAACATTTATATCAGAAGACGATGCAAGATATGCACCAGATCTTGTCAAAGCTTTGGAACTTTCTGAGCAAGTTGTACCTGATGATTTGAAAGCTCTTGCTGATGGTTTCATGGCAAAGGTGAATCAGGGACTTGAGCAAGCCCATGGAACAGGTTATGGGGGTAGTGGATTTAAGTTTAATGAAGAGGAAGATGAAGTCAGGAAAGCTGCCAAGAAAGCACAGGCAAAAGAATACGGGTTTGATGAAGATAAATCTGATTCAGATGATGAAGAAGGTGTTCGAAAGGCAGGTGGTGACATCTCTCAGCAAGCTGTCCTCGCCCAAGCTGCTGCCCTTGCTGCTGCGACTAAGACAAGTGTGCCAACACCGATCCCAACTTCCCAGATTGGTGGATTACCTGTTTCTCTTCCTAGCATCCTCGCAAACATTCCATCTGTTACTTCAGTAGTCCCTGGGAGTGGGCCCAATGATGGTGCAGCCAGGGCCGCAGCACTGGCTGCTGCTATGAACTTGAAGCATACCTTTGCAAAGATTCAAGCTGATGCCATGCCTGAACATTATGAAGCTGAGCTGGAGATAAATGACTTCCCCCAAAATGCTCGTTGGAAGGTGACACACAAGGAAACTTTGTCCCCAATTTCTGATTGGACTGGAGCTGCCATCACAACTAGGGGGCAATTCTTCCCGCCTGGCAAGACACCAGGTCCAGGCGAAAGGAAACTGTTTCTTTTCATTGAAGGCCCTACTGAGCAATCTGTCAAAAGGGCAAAAGCTGAACTGAAACATGTCTTGGAGGAGATCACAATGCAAGCATCTTCCCTTCCTGGTTCAGCCCAACCAGGAAAATACTCGGTTGTCTGATGAAGTTAGTCTCGGGATGCTGAATTTTTTTCTTATCTGTCCACAGTTATGGGTGCAAAATATTTCTTTGGCTGCATAATTGATCTAATATGTGAAACACTTCTTAATTTTTTTATGGGGTATATTTGTTGTTTAATCATTTGCTTTCAGACATTTCTTATAAGACCTCACAATGTGTTGTTTCCGTTCTTATTTGTGGAAGGAAAATGCAGGTTAAAGGGGGTAGAATCAGAAATTTGACTTGCACTTATAACAATGTTCTGCATTTTATTGTTAAATGAGCTTGCACTTAAAATCTTGGTTCTGTCAATTATACAATTGCTTTATTTATTGACATTCAAAAATTATTCGTGATCCTTCTGTTGGTTTCACTTTATGCTGGCACAGCAAGGAAAGATTAAGAATTATCAACAGGTAAATGGTGTTACGCTATTAATTTGGGAAGCTGCAAGGATCAAGATTGGGATGATCTGGGATCATGACAAATGTGCAAGATGGCAGTTAAAATTAAGTGACAGTTGAAGATTCTATGAGCCTTTTAGGTCTGTATATGGAGCAATCAGTTTGTGCACAGCCTTTCTATTTATAAGTTTGAATTTTACATCTCTTTTTCAAATTTAGTTTTATGCCAAATTTACTGCTTCTTCAGTTATCTTCTTCTTCTTCGTCTTCTTTTTTAACTTTTCGGTTAACTTCTGTCTTTTCATTAACTTTGTGTTGACTTTCTTGAATTCTTGACTCTTGTGCAGGCTTAAGGTTGTACATTACCAATGCTTTTGTTATGATTGTGTTTAAAGTTATGCTGTGAAGGAATCTTTTTACCAAATTTCGGCAACCGCATCAATTTGTCTATTCTTCTTTTGTGACATGGATATTAATTTATTCCTCTCTGCTAACATTTTCAATTATTTGAAACAGGAACCTCTATTGCAAGTGGAACTTTTTCCCCTCTCACGTATAGCCAAGCCTTTGCTTGTAGTGTAATAGGAAAAAGATATGAGCATTGCTGCTGAATGATAATTGGAAACGTTTTCAAGCTTTGATGATGGGAGAATATGCTTGTTGTTGTTGAAAAGGAATATATCTCCATATTTTGACTTCTATTTTGTAGCTATATGGTTTTCAGCAATAGGAGGAGCTTTGTTTGAATAAATTCTTGATTTCTAGGCTTTCAATCTTGAGAGCTTTTTGAGAGTGATAGACGTGTTGGTGAATCATAGACTTTTATGACAAGAGTAGCAATTTCATGAGGAGTTATTGATTAAAGCTTGGCTAGAGTCAATTCGAGGAAAGACTAGGCTGGCAACTTGATGCTAAGTTTTATGCAGCCAGATCAAAAAGTGGAGTCCTTTTCTAACATTTTATTGTTGTTTTGTAGTAGCACTTTTCGTCTTGATAGTTCTATGATCTTTAACACTCTGTCATTTTTTCCCTTTTTTCTTGTACAGTTTGTGACTTCTACATCACATGATTATTAGTCTCGTTGACTAGAAGAAATGCATTTTACACAGGTACTTTGTGTCAACGTATAACAACCTATGATTTGAACGTCTTGTTATTTCTTGGAGATGCAAGTATGCGAGACAACTTCGGAAAAGAAGCAAAAGGAGGGTATTTGTAGAGTGTAGTGATGAATAATCTAGGATTCTTTATGGAATATTTGTGATAAGTTGAAAAGGAGAAGGCCTAAATAAAATTGGTATTCAAGGTAGTGTTCTCTTGATGTTTATTGGAGTAAGGAGAAATTTGGTGATGAATGACCTCTGATTCTTAATTGGACAATTGTTTTTGTGACAAGCTGAAAAGGACAAAGGGCTTAATAGAATTGGAATTCAAGGGAGTGGAGTGGTCTCTTGATGTTTCTTGGTGAAATTGGTCTCTGTTGCTACTATTTATGGATGACCAACAAATAACCTTTTCTCCATTGTGCCATGATTTTCTGACATGTATCTGAATTTTTCTTTATGTAGCTATCTGTTTTGATCAATATGAGCTGTGATCTATGATCAAGAGATTCTTTAGGTATTTTGTATATTGTATTTGCTGATGTTCGTCTTGTCAGCTGGTTGAACAATATTGCTAAGGGTAAATAGTTTTGCATCCGGACAAAGCAAAGGGAAGTGCTGGGCGAGAAGGTGGAGCTAAGTGCAGATTATCGGGTTAGGATGGCTCAATAGGCACCAAGGGAGCTGATTCATTCAGAAAAGCACTAGGAGGTTTGAAGGATGGCTCAGTAGGACGTCAAGGAGCTGATTCAGTCAGAAAAGCACAAGAAGCTTAGAAGGGCTTAGATTTACCAAAAAAAAAAAAAAATTGCTGCCTCTAAAAATCAATGATTAGGGTTGCTGGAGGCAAAAGGAATTTACAGATTGCTGTTATTCATTCATTTGTGCTTTGTTTATTTACTCGCACTAAGAAATTACTGCTTTTTAAATAGTTTTACTGATGAACGTGCAACTTCTTCCTTATTGTTTGTTAGAATTACTTTGCAATGTTTTTTCGTAGATAACCTGGAGTAGTCACTTGGTCAAGGAATAACGAACGCATCGAAGTAATTCTGATATATGCATCAAAGGTGCTAGTGAAAAACATAAAAAGCTATGGCTAGGGGCTTACCTTGTCAGAACATAGAAAATTCATTGCTTTTCCTACGGGAAGCAAAAGGTTGTGACGATGCCATAATCTCTCAGCGGAAATGTCGTCAGTTTACGTGAGAAGTATTTCGATATAAATATGCATGTGTGCGCAAATTTTTCTGTTTTTAAGTACTCGTGGAAGGTAATTTTTCGTGTTCCTTTTTATTTTTGAAGTATTTGACACAATCCTATTGCCGGGCAACTGGTAGAGGATGCGTTTCCCTCCTCCACCGGTCCTAATCCCAATTCCGCTAGTCAAACGGGTTTGTACGGAACCCGGATGATGAAAATATTTGAGCATGCTATGAAGCTTTGATGATGTTGAGTGCTGCGTTTTTTGTCCGCTTTGATCATATAATTGCTTCTGGAGAAGCTGTGCTTCGTCTTTCCTCTCTCTCAGCCATGGATTCAGTCTGTTCCTTTTGGAAAGGGGAGGCGGGTCACCAATTATCTTCTTAAAATAAAACGTTGGGGATGGGCTGAGTCCACAGTAGTTTGGGGATGGGCTGAGTCCACATAATCCTCTATGGATGTCAGCCATAAAAGGTGCCAGGAGGATGGGTTTGCTGATTGGACAAGCGGCACTGACAACCGTCCAGAAAGAAACATTCACAGATCAAATTTTGCGAACAATGCAAACAGTTGAAAAAACATATCATGTATGTAACTCTAACACAACTAACATGTGCAAGCCACCACTCTAACACAAGTTACGCAACTAGCACGTGTAAACTCATATGAACAGTAGTTAAATATAACATATCTATCACAAAAATATACAAGCAATGAATAATGAATTACAATCTGTTGAAAAACTCTTACACAGTTCAAGAACCGTTCCTACCCCTCTCCATTGCAGTTTGCTTGCAAATTGGTGGTTTTGAATGTTTCCCAAATCGGTGTCAAACAAATCTATTGAACTAAATTTACTCGCATCCGTCTATGAATAATTGGGTATGAATACCTTAAGTTTATGAATATTATTGAAATATTAGTATAAATGGGTTATTCAATAATATTTATTTAATAAATTGATATAATCGGATAACTTATCAAATTTAATTAATCCATTTAAAATTGTTTTCAACAGTTGTATCCTAATTTCTTCACTACCTTTGACCAAACGTAACATCAACAAAAAGTGGAGAACCTCATAAAAAGGTAGGAAAATCTGTTGGCTAGTTTTCAATTTAAAGATAAAGAATGACTATACATTTAGAGATTTTTCTGTCATATTTTCATTTGTATTTTCTTGGTATCCAATTTCAAGTTCATAAGTTAGTCAATCATTATTTAATCTCTCCTTTCCCTATGCACAGCAAAAAACATACCTAGATTTGTCAAAAGGTGCTGCTGAAAATTATCATCATTCTTGGTGGAAGAGACAAGAATTATTTGGTGCTTTTCTTTTTTTTTCACCTCAATTATTCTCTTAATAAAAGAGAATATAGTCATTTTGTCATGATGTCCTACTTAATTTTTTTCCTCAAATTCTTCATTTTGCCATGATGTTAACTACTTTTATTTTAATTATTATTTTAATTTATTGATTTTATCTTATCATTTTATTTTCTCGTTGTTTGTAAACTTGCTCATTTTTCAGCATTACCAATTTATGATAAATTTTAGTCTCCTTTTCTACGTTTTCAAAATGAAATTTTAAATTTACACACAAAAAATACTAGGGGTTAAAAGCGCAACGGATCTTCTGTGCAACTCTCTATCCCACATTTTATTATATTATTATTTCTCCTTTATAAATATCATGTTTTAGTTCTTTTTGTTTCCTTAAGATTTAGTAACTATTAACTGAGTAAAAAAATTAAATCCAACAGTCTCAAAATAGCAATATATAATAGAAAATTTAAAAAAAAAAGAAGGGAATCAGCCACTCTAAATAGAGCCAAAAAAGATGAAAAAGAATATTATCAATGCCTACAGAGACAACCAGTACTAGAACGTACCATATAACACACTTTTTCCCAGCTCCCAATTTCAAGGGAAAAAGTCAGAAAATAGATGCTGCTTAGATGAGATTTTGAGATAAGAACTTTAGAAAAACTTCTAATCAAACTATTTTCCTCTCATGCTTGACAATTTGATCCACCAGAAGAAACAGCAAATGCAACAATGAATTGCAAGGAATAATTTACACTACATGATTTTTTGCCTGACTGTATCATTCCACAAATACTTCCATTCCAACTGGGATAAAACTTAAGAACCCCCGTGGCGGTTAACCAGGACAGAGCGGTAAAGGGCAGCAACATGCAGAAAACAGATGAACAATATGATAAGATCATCCAGAAGCCCTATTATACCCAAAACCCCTGTGAAGAGAGTAAATATGTTGAAGCAACGTGTGATAAACCAAATATTACTCAACGGTAAGCAAAACAAAATCAAGATTGCAAAATACCTTCTGGGATAATATCCACTGGACTTAGAACATAGATAGTACTTAGCACGGCCTGCATATACAGAAAACTATAATAAATTGTCCATGACAGAAGATTTTCATTCAAAATCCATAAAAAATCTAGGATTCTGCGGGCAATCACGTGGCCTAGACCAAGAAATATAGTTACAAGATAATATGCTTGTGTGTGGGTGTGTGGGCTGCATTTGCAGGTAAGTAGCATTCATACTACAGGAAACAGGATGTGTGTGTGTGTGTGTTATCTGACTTAACTGCCAAATAGACCCGTGCCCTGATGACTAGTGGAAGAGATCTTTGAGGATCCATTATATCTCGTAACAACCTCCTTAGAAGGAAAGGTAAGTCTTGCATTCTCTGCCAAAAAAAAAAAGGGATCATCCATCAACTTTCACCACAAGGTTAATTGTCTTTTACATCTCTTATATAAATCCAAACGATATCACTTTAGATGAACCAGGCTTAAAGATAAGACTTTCTCATGTTATGTTCAGAAATACTGCGAATGTTTTTAGGGGAAAAAGATGAACAAATAATTTCAGGGAAACTACCAAAATATCACTTTCAAGTCCTAAACTACAAGACCTTTTACAAAAAAGAATACAGGTCAACAGATTATAAGACCTGTAAAAGGAGTCCTCGTGGAGAAGGAATGACAAACACAGCATGTATAAGGTGATGCCAAAGTTCAGCATTGCAGGAGCATCACATCTACTCCTATCTCAATTTTTGGTACTACAGAATTTAGTTGACTTTTCAAAGCATTTGAATAACAATTAATAAGAAATTATTAATTACAGATCAAAAGCTATTTATGCAGATATCACCCAGTAGTCACAAGATGGTCTATAAAGGAAAATTGGGAACATGGATAAAAACAAAACTGAGGTCAAATTTTAGAAATGGACAATTTAATTATTTCGAAGCAAGAGAATCGAAATCCCATACACAATAATGCAACTCACCTAAAACTTTATCTTTTCAAACAAGAGAACTAAAGCCCCAGCCAAAGTGGGTAATGAAATGCAACTTAGCTAAATTTTTATCACATTATCTAAGATGAAATACATAAATCCTCTTTCTACAATTGAATCTCTAAGGGCCACGCATTCCCTAAAATATGTCTAGTAGGCTATCTCATTGCATATGACATGCTTGATACTTCCCCTTTGAACAAAATACAATAACTATGGAAGCAAAAAGCAACTAGTTGGTGATAGACAAGAGTTACAGATTGAAAGTGTTAGAAAGTTGACAGAATAAAGCAGAAAGGTTAAAACATATTCTGAAAAGGTGAGAATAAAATAACTTGAAAGAAATGCATTCAGACAAAGATGCATAATGCAATTGTCTACTGTTTTCATACAGCATGAACAGATGCAAAAACCAGATTCATGCAGCTTAATATCCAAATTTATTACCATAAAAAAAGCATTTAATTCAAATTTTAGCTAATAAGCACCCGTAGGTGGCCCAGTTCAACCCTATTTATCACATTAATGGAGTCTTTAGAAATCTAATAAACTTTTATACAAGTTTCCATGTCTATGGTGTCCATTCTAACTTCTATAGATATGTGGAAGACTTTACCAAAATTCCCCTAAAGCTGTTTCACTCTAAAAAAAAATGCCTTAAAATATAAGTTTAGATTCAGAATGCTTGATGTGAACTCAAATCCCAAGAGAAAAAGGATAATCAGACAGTTAGGAAAGGCTTGATAACATGTACAATCTGGTTTAGTTATTGACAAAGCTACTTGGAAGCTCAGCCTCAGGAGTATAATTTGATTTTCTTTCCAATGACATTTTAACATATTCGTTACCCCATACGTCTATAAATCCATCTATCTCTAAGTGGGGCAAGCATGGCAGCAGAATCATGAGTGATGGTGAGATTAGGACCCATAGTTTGCCACTTTACACCATGTCAAATCGCTGGCTTATTAGGAACCTTAAGCATGCAAAAGGTTCAGCTGCTTGTCCTATACCCAACAGTTTCGCCTCCTAATTGACACAAAAGCTCATAAGGTCTATCTCCCCTTCATAACAAATTAGCCTTACATTCTTAGGTCATAAGTCATCTTTATATGCTCTCAAGGACGATGTACAATTAAGCAACATTTTCCCATGACTGCTTCCATAACTAGTGGTTTTCCTACGAGGCATGAACCAATCAAGCAAGTCACCCAAACTTAACATTCGATCGGTAAACTTACAGGTGTTTGTCAGAAAAGATTTAAAAACATGTTCTAAAGTTCAACTTCAATTTTCTATCCATATAAGTAAGAAAATCAATTCAGAAAGATAAACAGTGATAACATAATAAAAAGAACTCATACACGTATGCCTGACGATGTCTCATTCTGTGTGTGCATGTAGAAGTTCATTTAGGTTCTTGTACAAAGGAAGAAGCCAAAGTCAATTGGAGTGGGTTTTGCAATTTTTTGACCTCAATAGTCTATAAGAGGTAATAACTTAAGGGATTGAACAAAATCTCAAAAAAGCATCCAGCCAATCAGATCTAAAATATCACCAAGAGCGTAATTTTTTGCGAATGCGGAAAATTATGCTACACTTCTGCCACACACAAAGAGAGAGAGAGAGAGAGAGAGAGAGAGCAAACAAAATAACTTGAATCTCATTGCTGATTAACAACAGCAGCAGTAGCTCTCTTAACCATTTTAACTACTAAAGCAAACCATGCAAAATGCAGCCATCCATGGATAACAGAAAAGAAATAAAGAAACAAAATGCACAATTCAAATATTGTGCACAAATGTACTCATACAAGATCTGGTAAAACAATGTTAAAAGAAATTAATATTCCACACTTGGAAGCAAAGGCAATGGAAGTGTAAAGTGATTCAAAACAGATTAAAAAAAAACCTTTTTTTAGCAGTACCGTACATCAGTTCCCAGTAAGAAAAGGATTGGCAGCACACAAGAATGAAATACCAAGGTTTACCATCCAGAATGCTAGCAGAAAGTAAATACAATTGCATGAACGCATCCAAAGAATAAGAAAACATCAGGCAAAAAAATATAACATATGGATGTGTTCTTGTACTGAAATAAAAAAGTTTCCATCTTCTAGAAGTAGCTCAAAGTTTCAAATTGCAGGCTTCAGGAATGCACTGAACACAAACACATACCTGGACGAGATCATTTGAGCGCTCACTAAATAGACGGTTATAAGTTTCCACCTTTTGCAGAATCTCTGATACCTCAGCATTGTGCCGCAGCCTTGATGATGCCTCACTAGGAATCAACAATGTAATCTGACGGCGACATAAAGGACATTTGCATGGCTGAAGAGCAGGTCCATGATTCCAAACTTGTAATATGCAATTCGCTGAGAAAAAGAGTGCATTTTTCAACATATCACATTATACTTAACTATTTAACAAAAGGGCTTAAGTGGAATTTGCATCAAGTCTCCCTAACCATGTTAGACCACAAGGGTCTGGTACATTTCATTTTTCACCTGACTTCATAAAGACATGACCCAAATATTGCTAGCACGTTTGATGATAATCCAAACACAAAACCCAATGGGAATGTAGTTCCTATCCCATTAGAAGATTAACAGTACTAATGACCTTAAATTATAATACCAACATGAAAGAATTAACCAAATGAAAAGAAAGCTAACACTGAAAAGTTTCTGATGTTAGTCTAGACCACGTAATTCTTAGAGTAAGAAAAAACCAGTTAATATCTTTTTAAGATCCATACAGAAACTTTCTTTAGAATGCATGTACATTAAAATGCAGTCCTTAACATAGCCATGTAGCATGAAGATATTACTGCATCCAAAAGAATTTAGAATGTTTCATATAATTACTTGTGAAATTTTATATCATTTTTACCCCCACAACCTGAGTATTACAAAGACAGCAGCTTATTTTTTAACTGCAAGAAACTTGCCTCTATTTCTGAAATGGTCAAATGCTGGGGCAAGATATAAATCAAGGATAAGACTAGCAGAAGAGTAGAAGGAGGAAAGGTTTAAAAGGAGAATTGCCATTGAAAAGTCTTCTTATAACTGGAATTATCTAGTGGTCAATTTACTTGTTCAAATAATCCCCAATTAGGTAGCCACCCTTAAATTTTGCACTTCTAGGTCCAGCAAATGCCAGGGCCACGGTTGCTATATCAGCTGTATGATGAGTTTCAAAGTACTATTTTGGTATGTAGGCATGCCGGAAACCTAAAATGTACATAATACAGATAATCTTTCTGTCATTGAGGTTAGCTATCAATTGTTCCCATCAAATGATATGAGAACTTTATGTGTATCATATGATTTGTACTCCAAACCAAATTCAATTCAGCAATTGATATACTTATTTTCTTAAAATGCATCTATGCACAATATAAACATTTTCAGATTATAAGAAATTGGAAAGGTGGATATATGAAGAGATGTACAACATATATGCATCTATACATGTGGAAATATGCAGATTGAACACAAATCATTCTCACAAGGTTCATTCTATTGACCTTTCATCTTCTACTGGCACCAAGTAAGTTGCCGCTGGGTATATGGTCAATATTGTTCTATGCTTCAGCCCTAGATATCCCAAAAGCAAAATTCATTTTGATATTATGCAGCCCCAGGATGTATTACCTTTGAGTCTTTACCTACAACTGTGTTGGGCGAGTGGCATAGTTCTCATATCTCCAAGACATGACTGTCGGGAAAATTACTTAGGCAATGTCACCATAATATTCAACCAAACCAATATTACACCAAATGGAGAAGTACAAGAAGGCTCTAAAAAAGCCTTCCCTCAACATGTGGATTATAGAACCAGATACGCTACTCAATTCGCAATTAAGGTGGCAGCACCCATGTGGGATCCTAAGGACAACAATCTTTCTATGCAAAATACGACTACATAATCCACTAGTTTAGGTCACCTCCACTTTCAGAATCCTTCTGAGGCCAACCTTAATCGGTTAATGGACTATCCCATACATAACCAAATTATCAAATAAAACACTTGTACAAAAGAAAGAAAGAACAACATCCATCACAATCATTAATCATGACTACTAATTCATCAATCAAGAAAATCTCCATGCAAAATCCATTCTTTTTCCCATTAATCTCCATTTCTACTTTCCCTGACGAAAAAGGAAAAATAAGCCGAACCCATTTGAGAAAAAGGAAAACCAAGAAAAGGGTTGGTCTCACTTACTGCAAAACCAGTGAGAGCAATTAGCTTGGGAAGGGAGATGGAAATTGCCGTGACATATTGAGCAGAAATCATTCTCCGGCGGCCCGTCCATCAATCTTTCTTTTGACAACTATTACTACTATACAAAAATCTGATCTCTCTATTTCTTATTGAATAATGTCTGTATTTTCATAAACATGCTTAACTGCTGAGCTAACAAGAATTCAGTTTTCTCTGGTGACTTTTGTTTTCCCGCAAGACTGCCAATGTCCTTTTCTGGGAGACTTCACTTCTTTTATTTGTTTTTTTTTTCAGGCACTTTACTTCGTTCATAAGAATTTATATAAGGGATAATTTCAGAAATCTCCCTTGAAATTTTTAACTATTTCACTAGCTTCCCTACAAATTTTGAAAATTGCACTACCCTCCCTTGAAGTTAATTATTTTGTAACATTAAGGTCAAATCAAAAATTAAAATGTGATATTGCGAGAGAGAAAATAATATGATTACATCATAGCCCTCATCTATTACATTATTTAATTAATTTAATACCAAACCACATATTAAAACACACTAAAATTTTTTGTTTATCATTAGGAATCAAATCATATATATATATATAGTTTTTTTAATATTTTTCACTTAATACAAGATCCAAATTACTCTTTTCAATTGCATACCCATTGCCAAATATGATCAACAATAAATAATCAAAAAAATTTGCAATCAAAATATTACAGAGAACAAATTTTAACGTCATAAATATCCTTGTCAGCATATTAAGATTAATTGCTGAGATTTCTATGATATTAAAGTTCACTCTTTGTAATATTTTGACTACATATTTTTTTGATAATTTCTTGTTGATCATATTTGATAATGAGTTTGTAACTAAAAATAGCATTTTGGATCTTACATTAAGTGAAATATATAGAATGATATACTATTTTTGATGCCATATGTGATTTAATCCCTGATAATAAATAGCAAATTTTAATGTTTTCTTTAATGTTTAGGCTAGTGTTACATTAATTAAACAATTTAGTAGAAGAGAGGCAATGGTAAAATTATATTATTTTCTCTCTCATAATATCACTTTTTAATTGTTGGTTGGACCTAAATGTTTCCAGATAATAAACCTCAAGGGAGGTTAGTGTAATTTTTAAAATTTGGAAGGAGGTTAGTGAAATAGTCAAAAAAATCAGGGGAGGTTTCTGAAATTATCCCTTTATATTAATTAGTGGGTCTAGTCTAGAATTTTAGGTCCTAAATAGAGGCTGTTTGGATAGGAGATTATTTGGAATACTATTTGAAATAAGTATTGAAGTACTTTTTATGATATGATGTTGAACTTTGGCCTAATCAACTCGAGTATCGATTTAATTTTATCAAGTTCGACCTCTAGTTTGAAGTTAAAAAACTAACAAAATTTTTATTTTTAAAAAAATGAATAAATAATATTTTTCTTAATAAATAACAAAATATTAGGAATACATATGTAATTTCACTATTAATATATATATATGTATATATATATAACCGAGTCGGTTCGTGAGCTAACGAGTTGAGTATCTTTGAATTCAAGTTCGACTTGGTTAACTCGAATTCGACTCGAGATCAATATTGATCAAGTTGCTCGCGAACGACTCGACTCGTATACAGCCCTATATAAGATAAAAAGGTGATTAAGAAAATAAAAAAGTGAGTTAAAAAATCTGTTTGTAATACAAGCAAATAAGTTTTTGGCAAAAAATTACAATCCAAAAACTTGTTTTTAGAGTTTTTATTAAAAAAAATGATTAATCTTTCCTATTTCGTCAGTGTGTATATTGATAGGGTTAGATAAAAACGAAGTCATTTGAATTTGAATTTGAACATCAAATTTATAAAATTTGTATATATGTTATGCATTTAGACCTGCTAATGTAGACAGTACATAAAAGATTTATCAAAAAAAAATTGTTTGAATTGCTTTTTTTTTTTGGAGTTTTTATAAATAAAAAAGCATACTGCAGCAGGAATTTAATATATTTAATGTATGTGAGCTAAGCACTAAATATGTGATTGAGAAATATGTTTATGAAATTATAGTCTTAGGTTGAAGCTCAATCTCGACCCCCCCTTACTGAAGCCCATCCTTTTGATCTTTTAGTATAATGGATTCTATCTCTATCCCGAATAAGTTTTTGTTTCCTAAGTTCTTTGTGAAATTGGATTTCACAATTTAATATATAGTGATGACAAGTATAATACATTTGCATCAAGAATGAAATAACTATACCTTTAGTCACAAATTACTCCATATTAGTGCGCTTTTGGCATAAACTAAGTGTGTGAATATATTTTTACACAATGTGCATAGTAGTAGTACAAGTTTGAAGGAATTCATTTATATTAAATGTCATTGAGAGAAAGAAGAGGACGGGAGTATTAGAGAAGTTAAATTCTAATTGGAAGAAGAACATTTACAATTTTACATTGCATAAAATGGCATAAAATTTTAATGCCATAAAGGTGTTCATAGTTTATATACAATATATTTAGATATAGATATGGACTTAGATAATAATAAACATATATATTATTTGAATCGGTGTATACGAAACACTTGTTAGTATGAACAATTTATATAAGTTTCTCCTCCTATTTTTCTTCCTCCTCTCTAGAAAAATTTTTCTAACTAAAACTCCTTTCAACTCTCTCATGGGAAAGAGATTAGAATCAGATTTTTCTATCTTTCTCCATGGGAGGAGCCCTCTTTATAAGTTTTTTTTTTCATTTGTATAAATAAAATCTTTTTTAGAGTTTTTTAGTGAGAGTTTTTTTCTTTTCTTAGGGTTATCTAATGAGAGTTTTCTTCTCTCTTAAATTTTTTAGTGAAAGTTTTATTCTCTCCTCGGGAATCCTAGTAAGATTTTTTAATAATTTTTTTTAATTTTCTTTTATTAGATCTAAATTTTTTCATATTTTGATTATTATATTTGGAATTTTTTCGATCTATTCGGCAGATCTCATCATAATATCGGGACTTGAAGCAGTTAATCAGCAGATCTGACGATTGAAAGCATGCACAAATGTTCATGGAGTTAGAATTATTTTATCTCATTTTTTAAATTTAGAGTTTTATAATGTAATTTTTATTATTCTTCAGATCCGGAGTATCCTTTTTTTAGATCTGTTATTTAATATCTGACTATGCTTGATAATGTAATTCAGCCATTAGTGCAGATTTTAATGAAATTATGATATTTTATTTAAAAAAAAACAATTTATAATATCGACACACTTATATTTGTTGCTCCCCCATTAATTAGACCCTTTTTTTAAAAAAAAATTGAACTTCACTTCTTAGAAAAACTAGCACTCGGAATTTTTTAACCATTGGCTATTATGCACCAATTAGACAAACATGAACGTTGACTTAATTGAGCCAGCCTTTATCAACTAGGAAAAAAATAATTTGAAAAGAAGCTAAACCTTGTGAAAATCCCCGCATATTAATCCTTCTTTCTCATGCAATTAGAAACCCAATTTAATTGAATATGGTGTGGAGACCATTTGTTCCTTTTGCTCTTTCTTCCCAGTTAATAATTCAAGATAATAAAATCCTTTACAATTTAAATGGGAAAATTCATCTTGTGGCTTTAAAAAGATTCAAGACCTTTGAGTCCTCATGGTGCGCCTTGTTATGCTCTAGTTTGGTTTGAGGTTCACTAGTTTTATTTTCGATATTTTAATTGTTTATTCTAAATTCTAGTTGAGGATCATGATAGCTTTATACCTTATAATATTTTCTTGTCAAAGTTCACTGGGAAATATATACTTAAAAGAGCTCATAAATGGCTTTTGCTTGTACAAGAGTTTTTTTCTTTTTTTTTTTCAGTTCAATTCTAGAAATGTTTCTAACTTTGCTTTTCCAACTATTTGGCAGTTCATTCTAGATGCTACAGGCACTATGACAATTTTCTAACTGGAAATCTTAGGAATTTATGGACCCTAAATTGATGAAATGGGTTTTGATTTTTCAAATCTTTGGCTCCTGATTTTTTGAGTCTTTGACAGTTTCTTACTAGTTTGTTGGGTTTTCTGTGTTCCCAGTTTCATCAGGATTGTTTTGCAATAATTAACGGGTTATGGGTCATTTGGATTTTACTCATATTGAATATTATATTATATGTTTAAAAATTATCCCTAATTTTAAAATAAATTTAAAAAATAACTAATCTTATTTTAATGATATCTGCTTTCTATCAAATTATCACATATAATTATAGTAAAACCTTTTTCAAATCACAATTATTAAAATCTTACATATTCTATAAATTACTTTCTTTCACTACCATATCGTTGATTAGTATACAAATTATTCATCATTTCTTCCCTTAATTTTGAAATAATTTAGTGTAAAAAAGAAAATTAACTGTTACACAGACGGAATTACCAATATTGTTGGAAATTAAATATTTGCTGGATCTTTCTACTTAATTAAATATGAATATATAGTTCTAGATTTATGATCATTATAAAAATTTAAATTATCTAAAATAATATTTATAAAAGAATAATATCTACCAAGTTTTTGATATGGGATACGTTATTTGATATATAACATTAATTTAGAATAATTGAACATTTAGAATACATTAATTTTTTAAAGTTAATATGAATGAACATGTAGGATTGTTGTTAATTTTCATATTTAAATTACTCATATTTGTGTGAATTCACAATAAATAAAAATAGACCGTGGTAAGGCACAAGCAAAATTCAAGTTGTAATCTAAGCAAAAATTTAGATCCAAAGTATAAATTTTACTATATATTCCGCTACTGATCAGTGGCAGCTGGTGGCAGACACAGTAGTTGCCGACGAAGTCACGTGATAGTGGAGCATTGCGGCCTGGACGTTGGTTGACGCCATGGTTGAATGCTTCCCAAAAAAGATGAAAACTAAAAATAGAAGAGAAACTAGAAGATAAGTAGTAGATGATGCTATATGCAATCTACATCGTTTTCACTTTTGGGCCATTGGTCATTTCAGTGGCACCGTTTTAAATTTCTAGCGGAAGTTATTCATAGGGAGGTATTTGTTATTGGATTAATCTTTTCTACACTAGTGTATACATTGTGTAGAAATTATGCAAAAATTAAATTTCAAATCCAACTTTTTGCATACGTGTCATGGATTCAATAGTTAAAGTGTATACATTGTAAGTGTGTATAAGATTTACTCATTATTATTTGGCTAAACAATAGGGCTTGATTGGTAATATGATCGAACTTCAGGGGAAGTAAATGTAATTAATCCTTGTATTAAATATAATTTCTTTTTTTTATCAATCAACTCATATCTTTTCTTTTCTAATCATCTTCAACCACGTTCTCTATTCCTATTATTTATTTGAGTATTTATTGCCATTACTAAAATTTAGACAAAGAATGACCTTCACCTTCAAAAAATTCATATACATATATATCAAGTCCATTAAAATTGTATAAACAATAATTCTTTCCTAAAATTTTCTATTAATTTTTATGCTCTCTCCATTTAAATTCTATTTAGGCCAAAGTAATATCATATAAACATGGGGTTGTAAAAGTTCTCCCAAATTATTTTTCCTTTATATTTTAGTTTTCAATAATTTTAGAAAATAATAAGTTCATCATCTATTAGTTTGCTTTCCAAAATTCTTTTTAGTAGTAAAAGAATCAAATATTTAATTACACTTATTTTCTAATATATCTCCTTCACTCATAGTTGACTTACCACCATTAATTATAACAAACATAATTGAATTACAATATAAGATTCTATCCCAAACTGCTAACTGCCAAGCATAGGATTTGTTTCTTAAACCTATCAATGAGAAAAAAAACTAATTGTTAAGTTTTTTTTTGGTATAATCGAGATCTCTTATTTACACTCCCTCTCTCATATTACCCCCTTCACCCCTCTACCCTAAACAAATTATTAAATTGTTATAAATTAACTATTTTTAATCTATTTAATTTCAATATTTGCATTACAATAATTATATTAAATTTTATAAAATAGCACTTTTGGTTCTTTTATAATAATTTTTGTTCAAAAAAGTAAAAATTTTCGAGCATGAAAAGTGCCTATACAAATGCATGAGTAGGGATAACCGGAAAACTATAAAATACATTGGGTTTAATTTGACTCATTAAAAGCTTGAATTATATAATTAATTGAAGTTGACACCTGTCACTTATATATTTTTTATGGGATAATTTTAGAAACCTCCCTTGAGGTTTCTAATGATTTCAGACAGTTCCTCTCACATTTTGAAAATTACACATACCTCCCCTAGAACATATGTTTGGATTTCACCCCATTCATCCCTCTACCCTAAACTAATTATTAAATTGTTATAAATTAACTAATTTTAATCTATTTAATTTCAATATTTGCATTACAATAATTATATTAAATTTTATAAAATAGCATTTTTGGTTCTTTTATAACAATTTTTGTTCAAAAAAGTAAAAATTTTCGAGCATGAAAAAGTGCCTATGCAAATGCATGAGTAGGGATAACCGGTAACTATAAAAGACATTCGGTTTAATTTGACTCTTTAAAAGCTTGAATTATATAATTAATTGAAGTTGACACCTGTCACTTATATTTTTTTATGGGATAATTTTAGAAACCTTCCTTGAGGTTTCTAATGATTTCAGACAGTTCCCCTCATATTTTGAAAATTACATATACCTCCCCTAAAACGTAGGTTTGGGTTTCACCTTCATGATGTAATACCAAAAAAGTTATATGAATGCCCAAATTTGCCCTCAGCTAAATTTTCTTAATATGAATAATCATTAAAAATTTTTAAAAGTCAAGAATGCACTTGTACACTACCAAAATTATGAGTTTTATTGTTTAGCCAATGTTTTGATGTTTTTCATCCCAATGGTTTTCTACATCCACCCAAACTTTCAAACACTTGTCACTTCTTTTTCTTCTGAACAAACTCTGTTTTAGATGCCAAAATCTACTGTCGTGATTTTTACCTTTACAATTTTTACCTCTCTATAGATTTCTTCCATATATTATCTACCAAGTCATTAATCATCAAACTCACAATCCTTACCTTTTCCCCACTCAAACGGCCAAGCTCTCGGTTTCAAAAATTCTTCTAACCTCTACTCTCAGCATTTGGGTTGGTCATCTAAATCAGCCCACATTTTTTTTCTCAAAATTAACACAATTTTATTGAGAACAAGTTTGATGTCTATTAAGAGGAACCAAGAAAAATATCAACAAAGTGCAAGTTTGGGGTAGTAGTTTAGTATAGTCTACCAAATTATACTTTCTCGTAATCCAGTAACTTTTTTGTGCTCTATGATATGAACAATTAGATTGTTGGCAGTGATGATTGCTTCCATCATCATCAACAACAGTAGCATGGCAATAAGATTAGTGAGGTAACGGCTTTTAATGGGTTTTCTATGTGAAAATTTTAGATCTCCACTTTTAATGGGTTTTCTGTGTGAAAATTTTAGATTTCCATTCTATTTCAATTTACAAATAGAATTATTAAGGTTTTAATGAGTAGGGTGGCAAAATAAAAAAGAATTACAAGTTTTAAATTAGCATTTGGAGATCAAGAATTCAAGAGACACTTTCAAAAAGGTGATAGGGATGGTGATAGCCCGCAGGATAACAATAAGGAAGGAGACATCTACCTTGATTAGCATGTTTGAGTGATAGAAGGTTACAATTTAATGGTCATGACTGAAACAGTTTGGCAACAATATATAGCCTAGCAAGAAGAATTGTTTTCCTTTTTTCATTTTTCTGTTATCTTTTCCTTTTTTTATCAATGGCTTGTCTTTCGAAAAATTATGAAGGTTATTATAGTCATTTTCTATCATCAAGGGAAGTAAGTGTAATATTAAAAACCTTGAGGGAGCTTAGTGAAATCGTTAGAAACCTCAGGGGAGGTTTCTGAAATTATCCCTTTTTTTTTTTATTGACTTTGCTATCCAAAAAAAAAAAAGAAAAGAAAAGGGTCAATGCTGGATATATTTTTGACTCTCCTTTGACCTAGAAATCCAAACTAAGAGGGCTGGGAGAAAGAGTGTGAGACTGAGCGGTTGGGAGTAATAAAATAAAATAAAGAACAACCCTAAACTCTCGATCCTCGTCATTGCCGTCAACTTGGTTCGGAGAGAGATCGATCACCTCGCCGGCGCCGGTAAGCCCCTTGGCCAAAATTCGCCGTCTTTAACTGTCCCTATTCCTGCCTTCTTCTATCTCTTACCCTAATTAAGGCCTAATTTCCGGCTTAAGCATAGCTATTATTAAAACTCGTGGCATTTTCTGTTAACACTTTCTCCGAAATTGCGTAATTCCATTTAAAACCTCTCTTGATTTAAATCTCAGAGTCGATTGTGATTTGGGGAGTGGAGTTGTCAGCTGAAGCCCGGGAGAAGGTAAAATTTCTGATTTTGCGATAGATAAATTGTTTAATCACCTAATTTCCTCAAATTTTAAATTGTATATTGAATTGGAGGTAATTTGTTCTTTAATCCGGTATTGGATTCAATTTCTACCAGATTTCGCTGTTCATGATTTTAGATGTCATATACTTTACTAGGATTGAATTTATATTGCTTTATTTTGAGGTCTAATGCTGAAAGTCTAAAGATGGTTCAAAGATTTTTTGAGAAACTGTTCAGTTGCAATTCAGTCGCGGCATTTAGCTCTTATTTGAATGAAGTCAGTTGCTAACTTAAAGACTGGGATTTAGCATATATATTAGTAAGATTAACATTTCCTTGGATTTGTTGAAGTTATGCTATGAAATGTGTGTTATGCTATTGATGCTCACAATCTGAGCTGGTAGAAAGTGCTTTTGTACCATGGAATTTGTGTAAGGTTAGCAGATCATGTGGAACATTCTTGTAGTAAAGTGATTTTGGGATATGAGAGCGTCAGTTATTCATTTATGAGATGTAAGTATTAATGGCTGCCTACTCCAAGTGTTTATGTGGTGTTATTATATTTCTATTTGTGGATTGACTACATTTATGTACATCTATTCTTGATTTTAGTAGACCTACAAACTTCATTAGATTTCCAGATGTCCTGAATAGATTTCTTTTAGATACAGAAGTTCTTACCTCTAAAAGTTGATGTTCAAATGGTTTTCAATAAAGGAAATAATGTGAAAATTTTATTTTATGTTTATTTTCTTGTGCTTCCCAGTTTTGCAATATTGGATATCTCAAATTTTACTATATATATATATAATTCCTTTTTAAGAGTCTTTTCGATTCAAAATTTCTGAACATCATGATAACTGCAATGGAGGTTGTGATTTGCTGTGTGTAATGCTTTAAGATATCAATAACAAGGTTCATGTTCTCGTTGTTGCTTTATTAAAGATATGATGAAAAGAAAGATCTTTGTCAAACTTTTGCTGGTCCTCATTTTTAATGTTATTCCGTATGTGAGGCGTATGATTTTATAGAAATTGTGGAATTGTCATTGAAGGCATGATAAAATAAATAAGATTTTTTTGGGTTGAAAGTACTTTGATGTAGTGTTTTATTCCTTTGAAGATATAAGCTTTCATGTAGGGCTATGTAATTACAAATTCACAGCATACTGGTGCATTATGGCATTAGTTGAAAATAATTTACGGCATAAGCAACTCTGCGCTTTGTTTCAACTGACCAGCACTCCACTTTAAGCATTGCATTAAGCTCCATAAGGCCTTTGCAATTTACTGTGCCTAGATTCTTTAATTGCTATGATAAGAAATAGGAGTACATACTCTCTATTACATTTCTGATATTTAATCAGTTCTGTTTGCTGGTTAAGATACTTCTCCTTTTCTGCCATTGACCATAAACTTGACAATTGGTTGGAGTAGAGTTTGCTTGTGGTATCAGTATGTGATTTACCTTCTAGGGAGATAAAGGTGAAAGATGCCTATCTTGTTGGTGTTCATCTTACGTGGTAGCCTTTTTAGTACAGCTCTAGACAAATAGCTGGTACTACTTATTTTTTGAGACTTACAGAATTAGTTGTTCATATGATAGGTTAGCAAAGCTTAATCAGCTAAAATTTGTTTGATGACTATATGTTGTATCTAATGCATTATTTATGCCTAAGTGCCTTAATTTCAAAGGAGCCCTACTGCCTAGAGCACTCCACCCCAAACAAAGAGAAAAAGAAGAGATAAAAGGGAAAGAGAGGGATGCGTCTTGTCAAATGCAATCATGGATTACATGATTATACCTTGAAGTATTGAGCGAGTAGCCTGGACAAGGAATCTGGAGATGTGGTTTCTGTTGACTAGTTCATATGAATAGTCATTACTCATTTCTGTGTTAGACATTTTGGTGATGGATGCATTATTAAGCATGCTAATGAATCAATATGGTTGTGAACAAATTAAGACTTGCTTTCCTTTTCTAAAATTTGGCTCTGCATTATATACATCTATTCAAAAGAAAATCTATGTTATATGGACTTGGGTATTGGTGTCAGATACTGGTGCATGCTGAAGTGTCGGATTCGCATATTTAAAAATTATAGGATCCAGGGATATGTGACCAATTTTAGGTATGGGTGCAGGGGTGCGCTTCTTAAACTTGTAGATGGATAAGATCTTTAGAAATAAATCATTCTAAAATTTATGTACAATGATATATAAAGCGTATTTTAATAAAAATTTCAATGAAGTGTGCAACTAGTTTGAAAAGAACCATAAGCTTGGTTAGAGAAGGGTAAAATTTTTTAAGTGTGAGGGGCTGAATTTATATTAAAAAGGGTAAAATTGTAAAGAAATTAAGTCACTTGTTCAAAAGGATAGTAAAGTCAAAATACAGCGTTTTAGTTGCAAAATAACTATCATTGTCAAACCCTATCTTCCTCATCCCTCATTTAGAGCTGTCATCACCTCATTTACAGTGGGTTCAAACGAATCAAAACAGAACATCTCTTCTCAAATTAACAGAGCCACTTTTACTCTTAAACACCATCTTTACCACAATTCCGTATCTTCCTTCAGTGAGAGAGAATCAGCAGCCTGTACAGATGAAGTGAAAATACAGCAGGTTTCATGAGTATTTTTCTTTTCAAATTTATAGCAGCTTTCTCCTTTCTTTCTCCTCCGCAGAGCAACCATTCTTCCTCTTCCACTCTCTTCCCATCTCACGAGACTTCTTGTCCATCTCTCCTCCTCCTCTGCCATCAACATTGGATCTCACAAATCTCGCAACAGTCAATGTATCCAAAAATTTTTGACCATATCGGGTACGGATTCCGTACATGTGCCCCTGTCATATCGTGTCGACACGGGTGCGCTTGGGGTGAATTCCAAGTCCAGGTAACATGGAAGAAAACAATGACCAAAATTTAAATTGTTATGAGGGTGCTATTAACCATTAACACTGGATGAATTCACTTGTTTTTTAAAGTTTGACCGTGTTTGATTTTTTTTTTTAAACTACATTTCCTTTTCAGAACCTCATTGAAGTTCGTTGAAATGGATGACAATGATAAGCCAACTGAGAACCCTAAACCTACTTCTGATGCAAATATAACTCCTAAGAATGAGTTAGAGATATCAATGGATTCCCTGGCACGAAAAGTCCAAGAATCCCTTTCCCTTGCAAAGAGGCATAAGTTTTGGGAAACGCAACCAGTGGGGCAACTCAAAGATCTTGGGGATACAAACCTTCCTGAAGGCCCAATTGAGGCTCCAACTCCCCTGTCTGAGGTCAAACAAGAGCCTTATAATCTTCCAAGTCAATATGAGTGGATTACCTGCGATATGGACTCTGAAGAGATGTGTAATGAGGTGTATAATCTCTTAACTTCTAACTATGTTGAGGATGATGAGAACATGTTCAGGTTCAACTACTCAAAAGAGTTTCTTCAATGGGCACTTCGCCCTCCAGGTTATTTCAGGAGCTGGCACATTGGAGTGAGAGCGAAGAGTTCAAAAAGGATGGTTGCTTTTATAACTGGGGTTCCTGCAAGGATCCGGGTTCGTGAAACTATTGTAAACATGGCAGAAATCAATTTTCTTTGCGTCCATAAGAAACTTAGGTCGAAAAGGCTTGCTCCTGTAATGATCAAAGAAGTAACAAGGAGGGTTCACTTGGAGAATATCTGGCAGGCAGCCTATACTGCTGGTGTGGTTATTCCTACGCCCATAACAATTTGCCAATATTGGCATAGATCTTTGAACCCAAAGAAGCTTATTGATGTAGGATTTTCTAGGCTTGGTGCAAGGATGACAATGAGCCGCACTATTAAGTTGTACAAGTTGCCGGATCAAACAGCCACACCTGGTTTCAGGAAGATGGAGCCTCATGATGTTCCTGCAGTTACTCGTTTACTTCGAAATTACTTGAGGCAATTTGTTGTTTCGCCAGACTTTGATGAAAACGATGTAGAGCACTGGCTTCTTCCAAAGGAGAATGTTGTGGATAGTTTCCTGGTTGAAAGCCCAGAGACTCACGAGATCACTGACTTCTGCAGCTTTTACACTCTTCCCTCTTCTATATTAGGTAGCCAGAATTACACTGCACTAAAGGCTGCTTATTCTTATTACAATGTGTCTACAAAGACTCCGTTAACCCAGCTGATGAACGATGCTCTCATTGTGGCTAAGCAGAAAGATTTTGATGTTTTCAATGCTTTGGATGTCATGCATAATGAGACTTTCTTGAAGGAACTGAAATTTGGCCCAGGTGACGGGAAACTGCATTACTATCTGTACAACTACCGAATAAGACGTGTGCTGCGACCGTCAGAACTTGGGCTAGTGCTCTTGTAGTTTGAGCATGCATGTTTGCTTCTATCATTCTCAGACGAAGCATTCTTGTTACCGAGTGTCGGTTTTTCTATTTCTTAGGCTGCATCAATGTGCTTTTAAATCCTGTTTTTGCATGGAAAGGAAAATTGATTTGGAAGTAGGAGAGTTAAATTTTGGACTCAGCGTCATGGTGCCCAAGTTTTCTGGATATTTTTGTATCTTGTGCCTGTTGGAACTGTGGAAAGAGGCTGCATTCTTGGCTTTTAAGTTACCAATTTGACATTGGATTTCTGTTGCTCAAGCTTTTTTGTTGTTTGAGTCCATTCATGAGCAGCAATTTTCTTGTGATCAACTACTTTAAGATCCCGAAACGTAGAGTTTCTGCTTCTGTTTGTGCTGAGTTTTAGACCTTAAAATTGGGCCAATGAAGAACTGCTCAGATATGATAAAAGAGTTACGGTATAAGATAGCTCCTAGTTGCTGTTGAGGCAAGTGATACACCTAATGATTGTACTTTTTGACAAGTTATTCCAAGTTCGAACTCGGAATGGCTCATAACTCTGTCGAGCTTTACCTGCTTCACATGCATGGGCACTTTGGCATTTCGAGATGATGACAAGTTTATACAATTTTCGCGGTCTTGAGGTGGTTCTGGGCATGAAGCACCTGATATCTAACTCCAAGAAAGAGAGGAAATTGTATTCATTTCACAATTATTCTTAAAACATTTTTTAAAGGTTAATGCTCCTAGAAGGATCAGTTCTAAACAAATTTTAAATAGATAGTCCTATGGTGTTGTACATCAAGTAATTAAGGAGCTAACCTTTAAAAGCAAATAGAAAATAGATTTGGGGGAGGTGGGACGTAAACGAATCGAATCTTTAATAAGTAGTTAGGGCTTGATTTGTTAAGAGCTCAATATAAATTCGATTCTTGACGAGCTCGAATTCAAACTCGAACAAGAATTAAAATTTGACTAAAGTTTTGAATCGAATTCGAATTTATGCATATTTGGCTTGTTTAGAATTGTCAAGGGTCAAATAATTTTTTAAAATATTTTAAATATATATATTTATGTTTTATACAAATATATAGATTTATTATTTTGTTATATAAGGATTATACATGTATTATTAATAAATTAATATAAAAATAAAATTTTTTGACCTTTCGATTCAAGTTCGAACCTATCGAATACTATATTAAATCGAAATCGAGCAAAAATTTTAAGTTCGTGTATAAGATTGAAGTTCGAATTCGAATATGAATCCAAAATTTCAAATGAAGACTCGCAAGTCAAAATTTGGTTGTATATTTTAGTAGACGTGATTCTTGAGTTCTAAACAGCAGCAATAATCGCTTCTAGAATCGTTGTCCTTGACACGAAAAATGTTTGGATAGATTATTATTTGAAATGATTACTGTATCACTTTTTGTGATGTGATGTATATAAAATAAAAAAATAATTAAAAGATGGATTAAAAAATATGTTTATAATATAGGCAAAATATTATTTGAAAAAATAAGATATCCAAACACTCTCCGTGACTTCCCTCGTCTCCTAGATACAATGACCCGACTCCAATAGTTCGACAAGTCCGTCTTTTGTTTTCTACTAGTTTATTTGTGTCTCATGCAATGCATAAAGGTGCCTAGTTTTTTGTGAAGTTGTTAGTTGTGTGTGTGGAGTTAAGAGTGGGTGTGTGCGAATTTGATGATGAAAGTGTTGTAGTACAGGATACGTAGGTACATTATTTTGTAGCAATCTGTACATTACAAAAAATTGGTCATTACAGGATAGAAAACTTATACAAAGAGCTGTAGACAAAAGCACTATTTACATTAATAAAAATAGGTGGTTGCATGGTAGAAAACTAATGTCAACAACTATTGCAAAACTATAGATGACAAACAAACCTATTTAACTAAATTTACCCATAACCGACTATGAATAGATGGATATGGGTATCTTAAGTTTTTGCATATGAGTATAAAATGAGTTACCCAATAATACCCATTTAATTTTATCGGATAACTTGTCAAATCCAATTAAATCATTTAGAATTGTCTTCTCCCAAGCCTCCTCTCTTCCTCCACCTCTTTTTTTTTTTTTCAGATTCTTCATTTTCTCATGATATTAACTACTTTGTTTCATTATTATTATTATTATTTGTTGATTTTATTTTATCATTTTATTTTCTCTTAGTTTGTTAACTTGCTCATTTTTTAGCATTACCAATTTATGACAAAGTTTTAGCCTATTTTCCTACCTTTTCAAAATGAAATTTTAAATTTACACATGAAAAAAATGCTAGGAGTTCAAAATTTTTGAATTAAATTTTTATCTTAACTTTTTATAGTACTTAGTTCAAATTTTTATATACTTATTGTTCAATTATCAAATAGTATGTAATTTTGCGACATAGAGTACAGATGAAAAAAATTGATAATCAGGCTTATTGAACATTATAAGTAAATATTTAAAACTAATAATGAATGCAAAGAGTAGTATAAATTGATAACTTAGTTTGTAAAAATGAATTTAAATGAGTTTACAAAAAATTAAAATAAATGGGTAAGCCTCCAATTGCTTCCATGTAATAAGGCAAC
This sequence comes from Coffea eugenioides, assembly GCF_003713205.1. Taxonomy (NCBI): domain Eukaryota; kingdom Viridiplantae; phylum Streptophyta; class Magnoliopsida; order Gentianales; family Rubiaceae; genus Coffea; species Coffea eugenioides. The sequence continues at coordinate 10,086,472 of NC_040044.1, forward strand.
AAAAGTAACGTATCACAAGCCCAACTCAAACTATACAATGTTAAGGTGAAATTCCAAATTTAGCCACCTAGTCATGGTCCCCTATGGTCCCCTATGGGCACCATGACTGCTCATAAGCCAACTGCCCTTTTTTATACTAGTACTAGTATTGATTTCCCAAAACCCTAATTCATAAGCACCAGCAGCTGACATTCAGAAATCAAACCCCTAATATTCCGAGGGAACAAATGGGGTTGAAATTATTCGACAGCGACAGCTCCAGCGAGGACGATGAGAAGCTAAACAGAATCGAAATCAACCAGGAGTTCGCCCGGCGTTATGAGCATAATAAGAAGCGGGAGGATTTGCAGCGACTCGAGGAGCTCAAGAAGAAAGGGGTCATTGATTCGGAGTCAGATTCCGAAGAGTCTTCATCTGAACAAGAGGAGGAGGAGGAGAATGCTAACCTGAGTAAGAAAAAAGATTTAGAATTTTTTGATGCTTTAATTCGAGTTAGAAATAAAGACCCTATTTTGAAAGATAAAGAAGCTAAATTATTTCAATCTGAATTGGATTCTGAAAATGAGGAAGATGATGATAATGATAATGATGGAAATGGAAATAGTGGAAGTGAAGAAAAGGGAAATAAGTTGAAAAAAGATGGTAAAAGGAAGGAGAAAAAGAAGCCAATGTATTTGAAAGATGTGGCGTCGAAGCAGTTGATTGAGGAGGGGCCGGAGTTTGATGATGATGATGATGAGGAAAAGGATAATGTGGATAAGAAGGTGGTCAAGAGCTATGCGGAGGAGCAAGAGGAGCTGAGGAAGGCGTTTTTGCAGGCAGTGGAGGACGCAGAGGCTGAGGAGGGGGATGATGGAGAAGAGTTTTTGATTGAGAAGAGGAAAAGGGATGGTGAAGACGAGGAGAGTGAGGAGGATGTTGGGTTTGGAGAGAAGTTGGACGAGTATTTTGGTGGGGATGAGAAGTTGGACGAGGATATGATGTTTTTGAAGGATTATTTTAGGAATAGGATGTGGGTTGGGAATGGTGATCATAAGAAGGGGGTGGGTGATGAGGAGGGGTTGGGTGTTTCAGAGGATGAAGAGGAGATTGAGAGGCAAGAGGACTATGAGAGGGATTATAATTTTAGGTTCGAGGAAAATGCAGGGGATAGGGTGATGGGTCATTCGAGAGTAGTGGAGGGGTCAGTGAGAAAAAAGACGAATGCAAGGAAGGTGCAAAGATTGAGGAAGGAGGAGAGGATGGCACAGGCAGAGTTTGAGAGGAGAGAGGAGTTGAAGCACCTGAAGAATGTCAAGAAGAAGGAGATGATGGAGAAGCTTAGGAAGTTAAGGGAGGCTGCTGGTATTGGGGACGATGGGGCTTGGTTGTTGGATGAGGATGACTTGGAGGAGGAATTTAATCCGGATGAGTATGATAAAAAGATGAAAGAAGCATTTGATGATGGCTATTATAAAGCAGATGATGTTGACCCTGAGTTTGGAAGTGATCATGGTGAAGATAATAATGAGTTTGAAAAGCCAGATTTTGCCAAAGAAGATGAGTTGCTTGGACTTCCCGAAGGTTGGGATGATATAAGAAATGCCTGCAATGGCTTCTTATCTACCAGGGAAAGAATTTTACAGCTCAAGACAGAAAGTGGAGACAATCATGAGCAAAGTGATGAAGAAGATGTAAGGCCTGAAGATGGAAAGCGGAAGAAAAAACGGAAGCGTCATGCCTCTGAGGTGGAAAAGGCATTGAGAGATGAGTTTTTGGAGGAGTATTATAAGTTGGACTATGAAGACACAATAGGTGATTTGAAGACTAAATTCCATTATAGAGAGGTTCCTCCTAATAGATATGGACTTAATCCGGAGGAAATTCTTATAATGGATAATAAGGAGCTGAATCAGTACGTTCCTATTAAGAAGCTGGCTCCATACCGTGAAAAGGAATGGAAGGTTCCTCGAATTAAGGCATATCAGCAGAGGCAGAGGATCAAGGAAGTTAAAGCAAATGTATCAACTGTACCAAAAAATCATAAGTTGTTGAGTGACAGTAGAAACGTAAATTCTGCGTTGAGTTCTGCTGAGAGTGAGAAACCATGGCCTGCAGAATCCAATGGTGATACAAGCAAACTGTCACGTCGTAGTAAGAGAAGGCATCGTCAAGCTGAACTGAAATTGTCTCACTCAAGGCTTATGGCATATGGGAAAATCCCCTCGAAAACAAAAAGTAAAAAGAAGTCCAGCGTGCAGGATGTAGCTTAGGCAGTTTTTATTAAGGAGGTAATGAGACTATTGTTTATTGAATTATTTATTTTTCTTTTGACCCGTATATCGTGCTGCTTGCAGTCAACTTCTTGTAATTCTTCATTCATTTCTTGACATGATAGATTTAACCTGTTTGCTGTCAGTTTCTATTTTTTGTCTTTTAAAGTAGTGAATATAAAAACGACAGTTACGTCAAATTTGCTTTTTGCTGCAAATTTTCCTTTCTTTCTTGACTTGGAAAAGTGCCATAGTTCCAATGCTTCCAACTTCTACCTAAAAATTTAGAAGATGTAAAATCCAGATAGGAGTATTTGTCTTTGTAAACTGGGACAAAGCAAGACAGGTTCAAATTTGCTTTTCTGCTGCAAATTTTCCTTTCCTTCATGACATGGAAAGGTGTCATAGTTCCAACCCAAACTTTCACCCAGATATTTAGAAGATGTTAACTCCAGATAGGAGGAAAAGATTGTACTTTTCCTTATAAGCTGGAACTGTGTTGTGTGATAGAAGCAATATATGAAGTGGGAAAGAAAATATTACTGTGGTCAATAGTACAATTCAACCTTTCTCTACGCTTGTTTTTGTGAATTTGCAGCAGTACCTCTTGGGTATCTCTTGAACTTTATCAGTTATATGTATATCCTTGTATCCTCGCCCTGTCAAATTTCAAATGGATAGCTTAGCTCTTGGGCCTTTGACCTTTCTTTCAACCTTTCTGATGCTTTAACGTGGTTTCCATTTCCTTAATGATAAAATAGTTAGTTGTACGTGATTTCTTTTGAGGAATGAATCTTGTGATGAGTTTCCATTTCAGCTTGTTGTTCCTGTACTGTTTTACCAAAATTTCACTAAAGAACCTTCTTAGACATTGTATACTAGATGTGATGTGTTTCAGACAATTGTTTTACTAGTGTTATGTTCGTCTTAGTAGAGAAGTGCATATCTCAATAAACTTTTATCAGGATATGTATTGAAAAAGGAAACCCGCTGATGTTTAAGCTGGTTTTGACATGCCAAGAGAGAGGAAATGTGGATAATTGCCCCAGAGAATGGCTTAGAGATGTGTTTTAGATTTACCATGTTGAAAATTTTTTGTCCAGCTGCTGAAAAAAAGAAGAAATTTACTCTCTGCAACGAAGGGGCCTCCTAAATAATATTATATTTTGGTTCTTAAGTTTGCTTGTCCTATGGATGTTACATATATTACATATACATGCAGGAAGCAGCCCAAGGTTAGATTACACTATGTTGTTAAGATTCAGGTTGCCTTCTTGTCTGTTGATTTATTAATTCTGTTACGTACAAGTCTGTCGGAGAATTTTTTAAATGTTCTAACTAGTCAAAATAGTACTGAGCAGTTGGTTTTCATTGAATGAAATTGAGCTTTAATATATGCAGGCACTTATTGTCTCCTAGATGAATTTTGCCCCAGGATGGTAAGAAATTGGCAACATACGCTGATTTTGCAGGCCTTGGATTTGAGTTTTGGATTGGTGTAGGCATGGAACTGCTTCCGCCGAAACAAGGATGTTATGAGAAGACAGGCAGTGAGATGTGACCCTGAGGGGAGTGAAATGCTTGACTTCTTTTCTTCTCCTTCATCAATGGTCAATCTTTTGGTTAGAAGAGCTGAAAACTGCTAATTAATCTTGATCTGCGAGGCAATCCAATGAGCTAATCGATTTTATTTTATTTTTTAAAAATTTATTAGGGAGATTGGCAGGAGTTTTGACTAGTTGTTAATTGTATCATATATACTTTTCTCTTATTACATTATCCGGTTTTGTGCTGTTTTCTACATCGAGTCTGGTTTGCACGATCATATTTTGTACTTTCAAAGACAAAATCTTTTTATAATTGGATTTAATGAATGTAGGTCAACCGATGAGCCCAACTCGGTAAAATGAGCCAAGAATCTGCAGTTCGATTCATTCGTTTTACAAGAAGTGGGAAAAAAGAAGACACGTTTTTAGCACAAAGATAGCTCTTGATTAAGTGGTAGAAGATTAAATTCTCACAACAGAATTATTGGAAGTTGTTTGCACTAACTTCCGTCCTAAACCAGAGGACGTTAATGAACCGAGAAAGGACTAAAGCAAAGTTGGATTAAGAGAAACTTGTCTACCCTCTTCCCGTGTCATCGTGCTCTAGGAGAATGAGAAGCTGTTACAAAGTATTCAAAACTACCAACTCACACGATCTAGATTTTAGAACCATGGGACATATGCAATCAAGAGGTTTCTTTAGTATGAAGATAGCATAGCCGACTTGATTCCGCAACAGGAATGATTCCAAATTCATTTTTCCTTATTTGACTACGTTTTCTTGATACGCATTTGTAACCTGTGCCAGCACTAAGAGAACTAACCATCTGATTTCTGACAGACGAGATACATGAGCCATGGCTGCAAATGCTACCCTTTGAAAAAAAATCCAACAATTGATTCCTGCAAACAGTGATGACCTGTCAAGTGCATTTACGCATCCCCCCCTGCAGTGCAGTGGCTTTCCTAGGACTAACCGACTAAGGCATGCATGCTAAGCCAGTCCTCAAGTCATTGCAATAAAACAACAGCACCATAGCAAATGATCTAAGCTTCCATTTGCCGTTTAACAAGAAGCACAACACAATTAATCTCCGTAGAACTTAAATCTATCTTTAGTGTTTAGTCTTCTTCTTCATCTTCTTCTTCGTCTTCATTTTCATAGCATTTAGTCATTTTTAATTAGAGGCCGACAATAAAATATAAAATGCGTAGGAACATACTTCTTTACCCAAACTAGTACCAGATACCAAAGTAAAGGGGTACAATGATCACTAAATTTATCTGCCAGTAAATTTGCAGAATACACACTAGTTGAGGATATAGTCCAGAGAACGTGGACGCAAGAAAAGAGCAGAAGATGAAAGTGTCGAAGACAGTTTGAAGCAGCCAAATGAAGATATATAATGGACATCCCAAGATTATAGAAACCAGTAATCAATGAAGATCTGAAGATGGATTTCAGCTTATTCACACGTTTTAGTTGTTCTATCTATGCTAGTCACTTTGAAACTTTCAGTTTTTCCTGATACAGCTTGAAAGAGTTCAGAAGCTTCCTCCTTATGGCAGCGCAGCAAAAATCTTCAAGGAACAATTTTTCCAGAAGTTCCAGCATCTTTGCTAAAAGAACCTCACTAAACACCTTGGGATAATTCTCTTCTTCAAGCTAAAAGAAATAATCTGCAGCTTTTTCACTGAAACGGAAGGATCAAATCCCATCTTTTGCACCAGAAGATCCATAACTGCTTTGATCTTCATTTCTGATTTCAAGTGGATAAGTCATTAAAGCTGCCAGCCCTTCTTCCTCAGACCAACCGCTCCATCTTGTGTTTCCATGTTCTTGTTGCTGGTGATGCCATCAAATAAACTCCCTCAAGAAATGTTCTCTTTTGAGGATTAAAACCTATTCTCTTGATTCTCTCCACAATTTTTTTTGAATCTCTTGGGACATAATATTCAATCACACCACTATCATCCAAATGTTTCGTGCCAGAATAATGTTCAAATTTATCCTAAAACCTCAGGGCATTGCTTAATTGCTAATAGAATATTCATCGGAATGAACCAAATTCTTAAGGATGTTATGAGCTGGTAGGATACATTGTTACAAACTACTATGTGGTAGTGTCAGCTATCTACAGGCCAACTTGAAATTGTCAAAGCTTGAGAATCCCATAGATGCAAACTGGGGTAAAAAGTAATTGCAGGGTTGGTTAAGAGAATTTCTCGGTATGTCCTTACAGGGTTTGAGATCTCAGCATCACTAATTTCATGATTCTTTAAAAATGCAAGTATTGCATCTGCATCTTTGAGAATTCCAAATTTGAGATGCTTTGAGGTGAAAAGGACTCTTTCTGGCGAGAGCCCACATGACTTTATCAAGTAAGAAGCTACCATTGAGGGGTTATTCGGAGTATTCTTTAAACATGATGATGAAAATGACCAGTGGATTTCAAAAAATTGCAGCAGTGATTAATCTTGCGAGCAGAGCAGTTTCTTGCTTAATTCAATGCTTTATTGCACAAAAAACCAAACATAGCTAACAAAAGATGTTGTATTCACCAAAGATAAAATTCAAGAAAAATTCTGACCTGAATCTCCATCCAAAATAGAACATTCGTCTGAGTTCTCAACAACCTTTGTTCACAGAAGAACTAAAACCCTGCTTCTGTGACCCCTTCTTGTCGGCATAGCCGATAAGAGTGTGGTTTGTTTTATAACGAATCTCTTACCTAGTGCCTTTATAGCACTTACAGTGTTAGTATCAGGGTGCTAGTCTGTTCTGTTTGATTATTTACCCAATTATAGATTCTGAATCTATGTGATTTTGGACAATCAATTTTGTGTGATATTCTAGTTTGCTCTTGCATTTAGAATTTAGATTTTTAATAGTTAAAAAAAAAATAAAATATAGGTTCTACCAAACATCAGCTCTAGCTGATAATTATTCCCTATATTTACTTCCTATAATGGTTTAGAATGATTTTGCGCAGCTAGCACAAATAAATATATAGTTCACGTATTATTTTGACATTCTTGTTTACTTTTTCAAGTCAGTTTTCATTGTTCAATCAATACCTCAAAAAGACTTAAATCCTAAAAGCGTCTCATACTGTCATGCAGTATATTAGTCTTAAATTATAGCAAACAGATCCAAAAACAGAAAGCAAACAATTACTGCCATCCTCTTTTATCAACCACAGGCTCGGTATGTGTACTATTAAGTGTTTTTTGCATCATAAACAGGAAAATTAGAACTTTACCAATTATGGTCACAAAGGACAGTGGAACAAGAAGAGATGTACTCTAAAAAAGATTTCATTACAGCATTCTTCGTGAGGATAAGTTTGTGCATTAACTATGGGCTTGGGTTCCATCTGCATTTAACTGATTTCTGCTGTACTGGTATTTCATTTTCATTATGCAAGATTTTTCCACTCTTTTTACTTGTATATGCATCATATCATAAGCTCCTCACAACTATTTTGGTATGCTCTTCATACAAAAATGTAGGTCCTTCTCATGGTTCCAGAAATAAGTGATGCAGGACTAACCAAATATTCGGGCAATAATCGTCTTAACTTTCTCAACAGAGCAAATGATATCCTTTTAGAAGCTGAAAAGAGATATTTCTGCTAATATAAATATTGATGTTTGATCAATGAATCAGAAATTCCTATTTTGCGTGATCATACGTATATAAGAAAACTGTTTTAATAGAAGCATCTGCTTGGCACAACATAGGAGAGACAGGACAGATTCAAGACAGCTGCAAAATATCCAAGTCTTCAGTTTGCTTATTTGACATATTAGTACAATCCCTTCTAAGCAAACCAGAAAGCCAAAGACTAATATATGACGATAAAAAACAGAAGCCGAGATATCTTGTTCATACGCATAAGGGGTGAAATGAACTATCAAGAAGAACCTATAATGGATCATAGCAGACATCAAAAACACCTCAAAATTTGGATCAGTTGCAAAAAAGCAAATAGATGAAATTGACCACGTGTGACTAGAAACTGTTGAAAGAGGTCACACGTACAGTCAGCATGACAAGTTTAAGAATCAACCAATGACTAAAGATGATTAATCATGTTACCTCTCTTGCCCAGTCTACTTGCACGCTTTACGCCAGTCAATTTGGAATTTTCAGTTTTTCCTGATATAAGTTCAACAGCTCAGGAGCTCCCTCTTTGTGGGGTATGATAAACCTCTTAAGAAATTGATTTTCTGGGCATTCCAGCAACAGTTGCAGGCTAAAGTTCTTGTCTACCAAACCTTTTGAGAGCAGAACTTGAACAACTGAACACCTGGGAATAAGTGTCTTCCTCAAGCTGACAGAAATGAGATGTGGTCTATTTGCAAAAATTGAAGGATTGAATCCCATTTCTCGTACCAAAAAGTCCATTGCTCCTAAGATCTTACTTTCTGATGCCAACATACAACGCGGAAACTTCCTGAAAGCTACCAGCACCTCTTCCTCAGTCCAACCACATTTCTTATAGACCTCAACTTTGCGTTTCCAAGTTGAAGAAGCTGTTCTCCCTATCACATTAACTCCCTGAACAAAGCTTTGTCTTTGAGGATTAAAACCCATTTTCTTAACTCTCTCTACAATTTCCTTGAATCTGTCAGGACTACTGCCTAATACACGCGGTGCACATTTTAAACAAAACAGAATATGAGATTTGCCCACACCAATGTCTCGCAGAATCTGAATATTAGGTGCCACAGTATTCTCTATGTCAAGCTGTAGAACCTCTGGGTATTGCTTAACAGCAACCACAACATCTTCACTGGAATGGAGCAGGTTTTTGAGGAAATTATAAACTGGGATTAGACGATTTCTCAAGCTTCTATGAAGTATTCTCGGCGATGCACATACCAACTTGGGAATGTCAAAGCTTGAGAACCCAACAGATTGCAAAAATTCCAACTTGGGCAAAATGGTCTTGTCAGGGTTGGCTGAGAGAATTTGTGGGCGGCCATAAATAAGAGTTGAGATTTGAACATCAGTAAAATGGTGCTTCTTGAAAAATGCAACTACTGAGTCTGCATTTTCTGGGGCTTTGAAGTTAACATATTTTGAGGCCGAAATGGCTCTTTCTGGAGACAGCCCACAAGAGTTAATCAAGTAAGAAACTACTGTTGACCGCTTTTCTGAAGTTTTTACGATGGAAGATGATGAAAATGGCTGGTGGGTTTGAAGAAAATGCAGTTCTTGTTTATGGGCTCGTATTAAACTTGAAACGGCATCAATTGAGCAATTTCTTGCATAAGCCAATATTCTACAATAGCATACAAAATTGAACATAGTTAAGAAAATACCAACAAGATGAAAATGATTTCGGAAGGCTCACCTCAAGAAACATATATATCCCTGAGAAGTATTTCGTCAATTCCAATCCAGCAGAGAACCTTCGTTCAAATACTCAACTCATCAATCCTAAGCCAACAAGTAAAAACCCTGCTTCTGCTTTGACGTGTAACTTTGCCCAAATCCTGCAAATGGGTGGTTTGGCGGGTCTGGAGGTGGTCGGTTCGTGACGCAGAATTCCAACCGGGTTGAGTCGCAGTTCTAATTCCGGTTTGGTTCGAACCATAACCAAAAAAATAAAAAATAAAAAAAGTCATGGGGCCCGGCAAGTGCCAATTACTACTATATTTGCTCCTATTGCATTCATTTACTTAACATAATTCATTGAGTACCCTAAAATTTTTAATATTAGTTGCAATATTCTTTATATTGCAGGGTACTCTTTGATATTAATTCTTTAATAGTAAGGATAATGTTATTTACACTCCTCTTATATTATTTACACTCTCACTAACTCATTTTTATCTTGATGAAACCATGTTACTCCTACCCTAATTTCTTTTCCTATCCTATCTTGTGTTCATATGCAAGAAAGTTGGACACAATTGTCGTATGTGTTCAAAAGGTTAAAAAAATTTAACTTTTGCTTCTCCTTTTCTAAATCTTTGTAATTGTTTTTTTAAATATTTTTCATATTCTTATTTCAATTTCAATTTTGCAGATTTTTGATGAGCACAATTGAGGTTCCATTGCATCATTTGGATACTAGATGCTGTTATGTTTTAGTTGAAATATATTAGAAAGTTTCACTCCCTCTATGATGGCTATATGAGTTATTCTTAGTAGACTTTTTGAAGTATTAGTGTTCTATTTATGAGATATTGTAGTTACACTCAATTTCTGGTCATCTTGGACGCAAGGGATTTTTTTTTATATTTATTTTTTTGATTTGAAGTTTGGAGTCTGTTCATATTACATTGTTAGATTGATCTTTGGCAGCATATAATTTTGTGAAGTTTTGTAGAAAAATACATAATACATATTAGTGACAATTTTAAATTAGTCATTTTAATGTGTAATGGAATAATTAATTGGCTTTAGAATGTAAGAGAAAATCTAGTAAAATTAACTCATAGACAAGGAGATGAAATTAGGGAGGGGGTAATATGGTCTTATCAAAATAAAAATAAAATACTGAGAGCGCAAATAACATATGGAAAGTGCAAATAACATTACCCTAATAATAATTCAAAGAGTACCTTGCAATATTCTTTAATATTAATTGCAGGGTACTCTTTGATAGGATTTATACCATCATTTTTCCTCATTGGTTAATAATGACATGAAAATTTTATTTTTCTTCTAATTTTATTTTCTTTGGTTTCTTCTTGTATCTCATCAGGGGGCGTGCAATATTTTACATCATTGTCCAATCATAAACACATATATGTAAGCTATGTGTAAGTTGTAGACTCTTAGTTAGCGATAAAATGCAAAAATGATGAAACACCAGAGTAACAACTTATTCACACCTTGACAATATTATTAAATTAGATTCGGCTAGTTGTTAGATTAGATTAGATTAATTTATATTAGATTTTTCATCCAGGGAATAAATCAATTCCCTATTGTTTGGATTGAAGGAAAGGAAGGGAAAGGAAAGGAAAGGATAGCAAAAAAAAAAAAAAATGAAAGGAAAGGAGAGCTGAGAAAAGTAATTTCCATCCATTCTATTTGGATTACATATGGAAAGAAAATAAAAGAAATGTTGAAATTTTGTTTGGGTTAAGGAGGAAAAGATGAAGTGTTAGTTAACCAAAAAGGATGGGAAAAAATTTTAATTTTTAAAAAATTAAAATTATTTATTAGATTTGGCACCCTTTCTTTTTGTTTCTATCTACTTTTGGAGGGAAATATGGATTAGCTATTTTTCAAAAATTTTACTGTAACATTGTATTTGAACAACTTTTACTGTAAATGTATTAGGATGTTAATGGAAGTGTTTTTGGGATGTATGTTGGGGGTATTTTTAGAATATAAAACTTTTTAGATAATTTTAAAAATTTACACCACTCACAACCACTATCAACCACCACCCACGCTACCACCGCCACCATCCCCTCCTTCCTTGTCTCTCCTTTCTCTCCATCTTTCTTCTCTTCTTCCCTTCTTTCCTCCTCCTCTCCCCTATCTATCCTCTCCTGTCAGCACCTTCCTCCTCCTTCTTCCCTTCCATGACCAATCATGACCAAAGGGCTGTGACCAGTTTCTGACCAATTGCAACCAGATTTGAATCTGGTTGCCTCTAGTTGTGACTAGTTTGATCAGAAGTTTGTTGCAATTGAAAGTGGAGGGGGAGGGGAGGGGGTTTTTGACATAGGGGAAGGGAAGGATGGGGAGGGGAGGGGACGAGATGTGAGAGGAGGGAAAGGGAGAAAGAGGGAGAAAGAGGGAGGGAGAGAAAGAGAGAGAAAAAAGAGAGAAGAGAAGAGGAGCGAGGGGATGGCGGTGATGGGTGGTATTGTGTGGTGGAAGAAAAAAAAGTAGTAAAATTATTTTTTTATTTTCATTTTATTTTATTTTATTTTTATTTTTGAGTCGTTTTCATGTGGATTGGTGTTTTTGGAGTTATTTTTATTTGTGTATTACTGTGATATTTTATTTGAAAACTCAGTTTTTAAAATATAATCAAATCCAAGCAGAGCCATAATTCAACAAAATAACTTTTATCCCTTCCCCTCCTCAAAAATCATTCCAAACCAAAAAAAATTAATCCCTCAAATTTCTTTCTTTTCTTTCTCCTTAGATTCCCACAATCCAGATGGAGAACATGCAAACACTTGTTAGCTTTGCCTCATTTTGGGAAAATTTCCAATGTCTCACACATACTCGTGAGTTCCAAATGCTATGTCAACTACATCCCAAACAAATCACTTTGAAGAATAAGCTAATGGAAGGTATTTATTTTAGGTTTTATGCGTCATAGCATACCAACGCAAGTAATTCTAGAAACATTAAGACACCGTTTGGATTGAAGGAAGGTAAATGAGAGGACTCTAGTGAAAAAGAAAAAAAAAAGGAGAGTAGTAGAAAGTTGAATCCATCATCTCGTTTGGATTACGAAAGGAAAGGATAAGAAATTATCGCACGTTAGTTATGTTTTTATCTACAATTTAAAAGTCTAATTTATAAATACATAATAAGTTTTTAAGAAAATTTCAAAAATTTTCATTAATTTTGGTGTCATTTCCCTCAGTTTCGACCCATTTTTAGACAGAAAGCAAGATGATAAAAAAATAACTAAATTTTATCCCTCTCTTTCCCTCCCAATCCTTTCCTTTCCCTTCCCAAAAACCAACCCGAACATAAAAAAATCTTATCCCTCCATTTTCTTTCTTTCCTTTTCTCCCCATTCCCTCAAAACAAACGGTGCCTAAAGCAAGAGTAGGGGTGTAAATAAGTCGAATCGAGTCGAACTTTGGCCTGATCGAGTAGAGTCTCAATTTAGTTTTATGAAACTCGAATTCGACGAGCTCTCAATGGTACGAGATTGAGATTAAAAAAAATAATTATTTTATTTTTAAAAATGAATAAAATAATAATTATTCTTAACAAATAATAAAAAATTAGGGATATATATATAATTTTAATATTAAAAAAATATAATTGAGTCGACTTGCGAGTTAACGAATTGAGTATTTTTGACCTCGAACTCGACTAGACCGAACTCGAGCAGCTCGTGAGCGGCACAATTTGTTTGTTGCCCTAAGCAAGAGTTAATCCATTTGGACATTGATTTAATTTGCTAACAATGGAATGAAAATGAAATCAAACGGCACAACCATTGCGGGAAAGAGCCAACGCTACATGAACACTAATGATAATTGCATTTGGAACTATTTCAGCTATCCAAAAGCTTTCAGACAGGACCAAAGGTAGGTACAATTAGTATTTGGGAAATGTTGTTGCATTCCACTTTTTGTTAATCACACTCCCAATATCATTTTTATTATATAATTTTTATTTGCTAGATTTTATAACAAAACAAATAATGGGAGTGCAATTAATAAAAAGTGGAGTTCAAATAATATTTTCCTGATGCGATTTTACGTTACATGCGCAAGTTTTTTTTGTGCACACTAATTGAATGTACAAGTATAACTTGGTCCATACGTGTACAAGTATAACTAGTTAAAGTTTATTAAATTATATAAAATTACATGGAACAAATTATTAAGATCATAAAGGTACATCCCTTTTTTTCGTGAGTATATTCGGTAGATTTATCACTTTCTTGAACTAATGTTAAATTTCAATTTTTATTGCAAACTTAACATCTTGAAATTACAACTATTAATAGCTAATTAATCATGATCATAAAAATAAAAATGTTAAATAACTTATTCAAAATAATAGTATCAAATAATCAAGTAAAATATTATAACTAATTATAGAAAATTCATCCATAACTCCAGACATAAATATAGAAATACATAATGAATACAAAATCCAAACTTATATAATAACTAAACTTGGAATCAATTACAAAATATAAAGAGTTAGGAAGGGAAAAAATCTTTGTCACATGAGCTCCTTCATTGGCTTTTTCATCCTCCAACTTCATCCTTATTTAGTTAATACACAAGAGAGGATGAACTAACTAAACTTAAATTATTCTACACTAGCCTAAACTAAAGACTGAGAAACTAATTGAGTTCTACATTTAGTAGTGTTATTCTTTCGCTCCCCATGTTCTCTTGATTCTTGCTTAGATGTGTTTATGTGGAGAGAAAATTGGTCCTAAAAGAGCATTTTAGAGCTTCAATTCTTCAGCTAAAAGAAATTATGGAGCAAATTGTACAAGTTGAACCGCACTTTCTGACGACGATTCGGCTGTACCGTGCTGAGCTAGGTTGATCCTCCGTTCTTCTCTTGAAAAGTTGCCTGCCATGGATTAGTGAGGCTCCACTACGGAACCAGTGCCGGATTCTTATTTGGCTCTTTTCTTTGTGTGCATTGTAATTCTTCACTTGTACACTTTATTTTTATTTGGAAACTATTTCAAATTATCAAGAATTATCTAATTTTTTTTTGTTTCACTCCAATTGATGATTGAGTCATTAAAACATACGAATTAAATACAAAATACAAAATTCAACTAGAAACCTAATTTTTTTAGTTCTTATAATGATTAAAACATATCCAAAATCAAGTAATAAAATACATTAAAAATATATAAAATAAATACTTATAACTACTCACTTAAAGGAATCACATACAAGACGATTCTAGGCCAAAAAAAGAATATTAACATTTCAATTTATTTTATCCAACAAATTAAAAAAATATTTAATGGTAAAAATAAGATATTTTAATTTGAACATCCAAATAATCTTATGGGGGTCTTTCCTTATAAACTACGTAAAAAGGCATTTCTATCCATTCAAATATTTAAATGGTCAACTTCATGGTTTGGAATAAAATAAGGGGTAAAATGAGAAGAAATAAATGTTGAGGGATAAACTGCAACTTTGACCAAACCTTAAGGAGATTTTTTGTCAGTAACCATTAATGGAAGACCAATAATTTACCAACAATATCAAAATTCAAATTGTAAAATTTGTACTTGAATATAACATCTTTTTTACAAAGTTGTACAAAGTGCATGGTAAATTATAAGAATTAATTTTCTATATAAGTATATACGCTATCATCATTAAATCCATTATAATTAATCAGAATTCAAATTTAAAATTTAAAATTTACACATGTGTCGTTCATTATTATTATTATTTGTTGGTTTTATCTTATCATTTTATTTTATCTTAGTTTGTTAAATTGTTCATTTTTTAGCTTATTGGGTAACCCATCAAACCCAATTAACCCATTTAGAATTGTTTTCCTCCAAGTCTCCTCTCTTCCCCCACCTTTTTTTTTCAAATTCTTCATTTTGTCATGATATTAAATACTTTTGTTTCATTATTATTATTATTTGTTGGTTTTATCTTATCATTTTATTTTTTCTTAGTTTGTTAAATTGTTCATTTTTTAGCATTACCAATTTATGACAAATTTTAGCCTCTTTTCCTACCTTTTCAAAATGAAAATTTAAATTTACATACGAAAAAATGCTAGGGGTTCAAAATTTTTGGATTAAGTTTTTATGTTAACTTTTATAGTACTTACTTCAAATATTTATATTCTTATTGTTCAATTATTAAATAATATGTAATTTTACGATATAGAGTACAGATGGAAAAAAATTGATAATTAGGCTTATTGAACATTATAAATAAATATTTAAAACTAATGATGCGTGCAAAAGGTGGTATCAATTGATAATTTAGTTTGCAAAAATGAATTTAAACGAGTTTATAAAAAGTTAAAATAAATAGGTTATAAATGGATAATTGGGTTACCCAATTCATTTTTTTATTTACACATTTATACCAATCTATTTAAATGGATATAAATGAATTGATTCACTTATACCGATTACTCGCAAATCACCCATTTTGACACCTCTACATTGACCATTGTTATTTGGTATACTGTCCCTCTCCCATTACCGAAGCACTGAATGCGTGTGGGTCTTTGCTTTGGAGGCCTAAACGGCAGACGCGATCATAGAAATAATAATAGATTCAAAATTGCAACTAGTAATTGACAGGAGGAGAGGGAAGGGTTCTTTTACTACAAAAGGCATCGTTTCACTATGCAGACATTTAGAAATGACCATATCAACTTTCAAGTCAAAGTGGGCATCTTATCAAGTTTATGCCCTAACCGAAAATTGCCAAGGAGACTCGGGATAAGCATTCAACATGAAAGATTAAGATTCGCCAGGGAATCCCGCACTTTGGCATGCATTTGTCATCCCGCAGAATTAGATTCTCGTTAGTGAGGAATCTCAAAACAGGAAAAGCTTTTAGTAACTGAGATAATCAAGTGGTCCAGTAAGGTTAAGCAAAAGAGTTGCAGTAATCTCGGGAAAATATGACACCTGCAAGAACATTCATCAGCTTACAAAAAGTGTGATAATCAAGTAGTCTAGTTGATTTCTCATTCATTTGGTTCGACTTCTTCATGTTACCAAGTTCAAGGCAGAGATAGTTTATCCAATATAGCAATTGTCGTGCATAACTTCACAATTTTGTGTTTGCCTGTCAAATAGATAGGTGAACCATAAATAAAACTGCACAATTGTAATTCTATCAATTGTTTCTTTTTGGCTAATTTCTATTCTCTGATGCAGCTAATATGTCATGTGTCTTCAAGTCTTCATGTTAAGGGCCGAAAAGCGTAGATCACACAGCACTGGGGAGGGTAGAATCCCCTAGCAGTCGGAAGACTAAAGGTGTTGGGATTTGGGAAAACATCTGCAATTCATCATGAACTCCTACATGGAAGGCCTTTATTGAGTGACTACAGGAAACAGATGGGCAAATCGTGCTACGTATAAGGTGCAGTTAGTCACAAGTCTGGCGAAATCTAGGACCGTGATGGGACACCGAATAGGAAAATAATCAGTGGACTCTTGGTCTCCTAGATGAATTTTCTAGCACTTCGTTGCCAATTGCCATGTCTGTTTCTGTTTTATATATTTTCTAATACAGGTTATCCAGTGTTTTCCAGATTGGTATGCATAGTTGGCTATTTTATTATCTTCCTTTGACGATACTAAGAATAATATAGTGTAAAATGAGAGTAACTGGTCCCTGTAGTATAGCTTTGATTAGCAGCAGGTTCTGATAAAAAAGCAGAAGTCACAATGTTTACTGTTTACCTCCACAAAAAATTGACGTAGCACAACCAAAATGATACTTGCCCATGATCAGCTCATGTTCAACTTGATAGTTCACTCATTCAAGTTCACGAATCCTGTTAAATGTTAAACTAGCAACCAACTGCCCCATTCCCTTCCCCATCTCTTACTTCCCCCCCTCTTTCTCTAAAAAAATGTACTTCAAAACAAATCAAAGCTACTAGGATCGTTACTGAAAGTGTTGAGCATATCCATTTGAAAGTAATGCAATTGAAATTTATTATTGAGTGAAAAACTTCATGTGGAATCGTCTGCTACTTAACTACAAGTCCCTAAAATGTGGAAATTCACGACATTGTAATATTAATTGGTACGCATGTGAGCTGATCATCGCTGCACAAGACTTTAAGCCACCTTCATTTGCACAGATCACCGCAAAAACATAAGGTCAAATCTGCAAATGAAATAGCTTCAAGCGAACAAGATCCAATTTTCAGCTTGGATGAGAAATGGAGGAAGAAACAACCAAATTATTGGCTCGTGTTCAAAAGCACACTCAATGGAGGATCAGAAAGTAGATTGATTCCCATCGATAGGTAACATAAATCTAGAAGAAGGACGCTTTTGGATTCCCTGTGTTTGATATGAAATTATTTTGGATTCAATCTACCAAAATTATTCGCTCATGTTCAAACACAGGCTTTATGACATCTTCCACTGTGACTTGCTGATATTGTACTTTTGCTCATTCAGTGGACATGAAGGAACACCAAGAATTTGTGTTGCCATCTAAATAACAACCGAAGTTTCAAGTTCAAGAATCGCCATTCAATTGATATTTAGGCAAAGGGCAAGTAGATTGTCTTCTATCTGTTCTGATTGATTTTTATCCAAAATAAAAGTATCCAAAGTACTTAGGCTCGCCCTTCAAACCCTAGGTCGTCCAATGTTTTTTTGATTGTTTTTAGGGATAGTTTCGGAAACCAACCATGTGATTTCTAACAGTCTCACTGGCCTCCCCTAAGATTTCTAAAATTACTCTAACCTCCCCTAAGCTTAGTGTTTTGGTAAGAGATTTAGCCTATGTCAGAAAAAGTGGCATCAAAAAAGTGTTTTGAGTGGAAAGATGATAATTTTATAAAAAAGTGCTTTTCATGAAGTTGTATTACTAAAAGAAAGGAATGTTATCCTATAACAGGATGTGAGGTAATGTTGGGTGTCTGAGTTGATATTAGTTGTTTAATCATATATTAATAGCACCTCAAATAATTAAATAGTAAATATAAATTATTGGATGATTACAAATAAAATCAGATAAAAAAGAGTACAAAGTTGAAAATACAATTTCTTGGTATGCCATCACATAATACAATCCTTTTATAATTATAATCACATAAAGTGTAATTTTAGTTAAAATTATGTACTATCAATAGTTAGAATAATGTATACTACATTGTCTATAATATTTCAGATGAGTGCAAAGAGAATTGCCTGAGATATAGGCTAGCATATTCAATACTGGAGCAGCAATTTGATAATATCAATTGGTTATACATAGTTGCATATATGTTTAGGCGATTAAACCAATGAATCACTATGAGTGTACAATTGATATTATATCCATGAAAGTAAGTTAATCTGAAAATTTTTTGTGAATAATGGTACAAAAAATTCAAAATTATGAGACTAAAATATTAATCAAATAGAAAAAAGTTCGTGTATTTATATTGAGGTTCTTGCATACAACTTAGAATGAGAAATGGTTCATGAATAAATTTGATCTTCATTATATATTATAATTCAAAGAATTTAAGTAGGAGTCAAATCCTTTAAACTCAATGCCAAAAGTTGCACAAAATATGCATTTTGTAGATGAAAATTGGATACTAGTACTATATTTAATTTGTTCCTTATGCTGATGACAATTATAAATGGTTTTTGATTGTTAAATACTTCTCTGTTTAATACATTCTCTCCTACTTATTAAACTATTTATCTTAACGAAGAATCCTCACTTTTCATGTCAAATTTGAACTTTTTCCTTGATAGAAAAACACTTATATTACAACTTGCTATGACGCCTGTACAATAATTTGTTCTAAATTTTCATCAATATAGAAATTTTTATTGTCATCTTTTGAAAGTCTAATTTCCTTGGATCTGAGATTTGAGCATCAACTAAAGAAATGTTTCGCAATTTTGGGTAGCGTTGTAGAAGATGAGGATAGAATTAGTATCACAAACAACATCATGTTCAAGTTTAATTAGTTACTCCATCTATTTACCTTCATCTTTTAATCTAGTTTAATTAGTTACTCTCAAATTTGTTGATCTAATGTTATTTTGTCCCTAAATTCATTTGTTAACAACCTTAATGGCTCAAGGTATACAAGTAAATTCACCGTATTTTAGGTAAGTGATGAGCCCCAACACACTGTCAGGGGAGATCAATGTAACTTTAGAAACATCAGGGGAGTTTTCTGAAATTATCCCTTGTTTTTATATCCAAAATACTTTGTAGATACGTGCATCAAGGACAAAGCAACGCAAAAGTAGAACATTAAAGTATCTTGTTTTCTTGACGAGTTCAATATGAATCTAATGCAGTAATCTCTGTATTTTCTTTATCATGATGAGTATCCAACGACATTATCCAGCATTTTCTCTTATTTTTACAAAATTTTGGTTGTACAATGACTGCAAAAGCAAGCTGCATCCCTGCACGGTGGACTGACTCGG
The DNA here is from genome assembly GCF_003713205.1 of Coffea eugenioides. Taxonomy (NCBI): domain Eukaryota; kingdom Viridiplantae; phylum Streptophyta; class Magnoliopsida; order Gentianales; family Rubiaceae; genus Coffea; species Coffea eugenioides. Next base: position 10,106,095 of record NC_040044.1, read on the forward strand.
ATATGGCTAGAAAAAAGGAAGACCTAACAGGGACACACGGATACTTTGCTGATTTTTGCCTCAATGCTTACTTGCTTATTCCCAAGACAATAATGTTAGACGGATCCCAGAGAAACCTGGGGTCTTATTAGTTAATTCATGGCACTAAAACAGTTACAGGGGCAGTGAATGCCGATGGGTAGGTGCTTTGGAGGCTTAAATGGCTCACAAGGACATAGAAATTTCCATATATTCAAAATCAGAAGTAATCATGCATGGCTTGAGACTTCACAGAAACAGGAGAGGGAAGCGTTCTTTACTACAAAGGCATCGTTCCATGGTACAGAGGTTCAGAAATGATGGATAACAGTTGATCCGCATTTTCTTTCAAGTCAAAAGGGAACGGTATCTTATCAAGTTTATGCCCTACAGATCGAAAATTGCCAAGGAGAGTCGAGATAAGCGTTAAACGTGAAAGCTTTTGATTCGACAGGGAAGATAAGGATCCTGCACTTTGGCAGAATTAGATTCTCAACCTTAAGAAATGACAAGTTTGGTAACTGATATTGCCAACTGAGATTAGTAATTGGCATTACTTGATTACTTCCATCATCCGAGTAAAAAGGGCAGAGAAAGACACCTCTACTAAGTACTAACTGATATTAATTCAAAGACATGAAAAGTCTTTTTGGAATTCATATACCTGCTAGACAATTAATGTTCTACTATAAATGATTTCCAAGTAGGCCTGTTAGACATGGACTACCCCTCAAGTATATTTTATGGTTAAGTTTGATAGAATGGATAACAAGTACTTAATTATTGCATTTATTCTTTGTTGAGAGTAAGAGCTGCCTCTCAAGCGGCTAATCAATTCATTATTTTCCCCACGTATTAGCTCAAAATTCATCTCCTTGATTCGTCCATTTCGACGTCTCTTTCCTCCTCTATCATGATAGTAGCATTATCCTTTTTTTTTTTTGGGTTTTCCAAAAAAAAAAGAAGAAGAAAGAGAAGAACATAGTGCTTGATACCTTTCCTGATGCACAATGACTTTTCAATCAAATACATATTCATAATGAGATTCCCACCATCCCACAAAGGGCATATAGGGCATTTAAGTGCAAAAAAGAGTGCCTATAAATACAAGGAGTCTGTTTTGTTATTTCATGTGCTAAACTCAGAGCTACCAAGCTTCGACAGTCGCAACCAATTACAAAATCTATTGCCAGTCTTGCTCGCGTCCTAGCTCCTTAAGGAAAAAATGGCCGCCGTCGTTGCCAACCCCCACATCAACATTACTGAAATCACAGCCAACAGTAATATTCTATACATATTCTTTAAAAATTCACGCATTAGATTTATAGTTCGATTGCATCGCATGTTTATATCCTTTTTAAATGAAAGAGTGGTTTTTATGCTGTTTGGATTAAAACGGGCTTTGTTCCTTGATGGAAATTAGTGAAAGCGGAGGGAGTCCAGTCCCCTGAGATAGAAGCTATAGTGAAGGCACTTTCAGACGACACGATATGGAAAACAATCGAGGGATTCAAGGGCAAGGACATGAGCACTCAGGAGAAAATGATTGTATGACTAGTTAGACCTATTTTTTCCTTCGAGTTTTGCATGTGGTTTTGACTGGTTTTGGGAATTATATTACTAAACTACACCAAATAATTGCCCTTCAATTTATTCATAGGTTTTATATCTATTATTACTGGTATTTATTTTGAATGCTTACAATTAAAATCGCACATGCATATCGGTTTTTAATTCATTCTTTAGGAGCAGGCAATTTGTTTCGCAATAACCATTCTGTAAATTCTTAATTTTCATACATTTGAGTACTGAAAAAGTACCACGTAAACTTTGCATTTTGCATTGACTAGTTTTGACAAATCAAAAAAAAAAAATTCATATACAGTAGCGATAGTGCTAAATTCTTTATTTGAATACAAAAAAGAATGAATAAGGAAGTAGAATGAATTTTGAGGCCATAACAGGACGATTAAATAACTTACAAAAAAACTTGTTTGGAATGAATTTTAAGTCGAACGAATTTTGTACGAATTTATTATTATTATATTATTATTATTATTATTTATATTTCTAGTTGTCTACAAAGGTAGGCGGTCTCTTGAATTGATTGATTAAGTTTCTTTCGCGCAATGTAGTTTCATATTAATTGATTAAATTTAGTTTTCTGGTTGTTTGTTTGAAAAGGATTCCAATTAATTTTATAAACTCAATCTTTTTTGTAACTAAAAAAGAAAATGTTTGGGGTTTACACTGTACAGAACAACATGGTGGCCGGTGGTCACCTACCTCAAGTCGGTGTTCCTCTTCCAACGCCAGTGAACCCAACTGACCCTCACGTGATCTCGGTCGCAAAATTTGCAGTGGCAAAGTACAACGACAAGCATGGGACAAAACTGGTTTTCAACCGCGTGAATGGCGGCCTGCAGTGGAAAATTGTTATTGGCACTCTCTATATCCTTGTCCTTGCAACTCAGGATTCTAAGGGCACATATACCGATTATGCAGTGGTTTTTGAGACCTTTTTGGGTCAGAAGTACCTCTTCTGGTATAAGCATTAATCAAGCTTCGCTGCCACTCTTCAGCTGAGGATGACCAATGTACTCTGTTAAGTACTTTTAATTATATGGTGTCTATGGTGTGGTTTGAGTATGTGTATGGACGTTTAAAACTATGGATGTATTGCTGACAAGCATGCATCTCCCCCACGGCTGTACTACTATGTTAAAAGGTGCACTTGTACCAGCAAAAATGCACCATATTCAATAAATAAAAACAGCCATTTATGTTTCAGTTTGTATACATGTGAGTATCTTGTTCCTCCATTAATTGCATGCAGGTTACAATCTCTGTCTTTTGCACGTCGAAACGTACTATGCTCATGATTACTTTTAAAGTCTTCTAAGTAAATGTTACTTACAGAAAACAAAATGAAAGGTTGACTTATCTTCTACATCCTAAAACCATTCCTTTTGTCATCATCCTATCATGTGCTAATTAAGCTTAAAATTGATAGATATGAGCAAATAATGGTCCGTTATCTTTAAGATGTGACAATAAAATTGATAGCTCTACGTACCATTGGATTATAATACTTATTTCCTAATTTTTATTTGATTTTCAATGGAGTAGAGATTTTGAGAGTCCACACAAATCGTTCAAGCAATCAAGAAGAAAACAAAATGCTATGGTCAATATTAAGGAAAAGTATATGTCGGAATTCATTCACCTTTCGGTTTTTCAACTGTGAATACTGAATAGCGACTAAGAACTCTTGAAGTCAAACGCATATGCAACTCATTTATAGATGTTGGCGATACTGGTAATGATGGTAGTATGAATTCAGTTGTATACACAGACAAATTGATTGTATTATAAATAGGGTAGAAGCGTAATATTGGCCCTCAACATTTAGTTCCTGTACAAAAATATGATGGAATGAAACTAAGTTATTCTATTGGTTTATTTCCTAATGCTTTTAGTTTCTTGTTTTGGTGTCCTGTTTATTTAGTTTCCGTATCAGTTAGAAATCTCACATCAGTTTCCAAATAAATTTTGATTTACAATTGTATTTGTTTAGAAAGTTTTGTAGTCTATACATACTAATAGTCTAGTACAATTTTACTTGAAGAGTTGAGTTGTGTCAAGTTGTGAGATATAGCAAAAGGCTCTAGTTGAGAGTTGTGAGTTGTTATAAGTGAAAAACTATGATTTGATATTCTTATTGTTGGTTTTGAGTTGATAAAATTATTGAGTATTTGTTTGTATGTCTCCTCCTATTCCGACATATTATTATGTGTCAAAATTGCTTCCGGTGTGTGTGTTTTTTATGCCAACAAAGTGGTATTAGTTTCCTAGACTTTGATTCTAGGGCTTGTTCGTGAAACTCAAATATAAATCTATGTTATTTACAACATTGTGCAATTTTTATCTTTGATAGTAAAAATGAATTTGAGGTTTGGAATTGGATGATGAAGATTTTTTTTTTCAAGCTATCGGAATTTAGCATATTGTCCAGATAGGATTCACGGAACCGCAGAAGGGATGGAATAGTAGTTAAAAAATTAGAGAGAAATAAACAGTTGGATCACAAGGCATTCCATTATCTCACTACAAAAGTCCAATTGCATGTAGTTAAAAAATTCATACATACAAAGATGAAAAGTGAGGCTTGAAAATTTTTGATGAAATCTTGTTGTGGTTATGGTAGAGAAGAAATTTGTGACAATAAAGAAGAAAAAGAATTGTTTTGATGAGGCAGGGAAAAAGAAGTTGCAAAAATTTTAAGTGCATATAGAGATCATTTGTTAGATCAAAGATGTGATTGAAAATTATGGCAATGAAGAAATTCTTAATTTTGTGGGCGTTGATGAATTATTTGAAAAAGAAAATCAAACGTTGGAATTGGTTGAGATCAATTATGGACTGGATGATTTAGTTGAAAATTGTGATAGTGCTAAAATTGATGTCGTTTTCAATGTGAACCAAACAAAGTAAGATTGTGGTGGTGTTGAAAATTTTGTTGGTGAAATTCTTGATTTTGTGGTGTTGGGAGATTTTCTTGGTGATATAAAGGAATCAAATTATGAAGTATGCAATGAGAAGTGGGTAAATATGTTTGAATTTTTGACAAAGGAGATTAGGCCAAGAAATTGTTTTAGAAGTATAAGTTTCGGCCACTATCATGGGAGAAGATGAAATTAAAAATGAATTGTAAGTTGGTGTTCCACATTGTTTATACAGCAATGAGTTTTTCATGGAGATTCAAGTTCGAGATGTTACTTGAGCTAATAGCGAGTTTAGTTTAAAATATACAATAATGGAATTAAATTAAGCTATTCTATTTGTTTATTTTCTAATTCTTTTAGTATTTTGTTTTGGTGTCCTGTTTATTTAGTGTCCATATTATATTAGGAAATCTCAAATTAGTTTTCAAATAAGTTTCGATTTATAATTGTGTTTGTTTAGGAAGTATTGCAGTCTATAAATGCTAATAGTCTAGTACATTGTTACTTGAAGAGTTGAGTTGAGTTAAGTTGTGAGATAGAGGGAAATGCTCTAAGTTAAAAGTTGTGAGTTGTCGTAAGCGAAAATCTATGATTTGATAATCTTATTGTTGAGTTTTGAGTTAATAAAATTATTGAGTATATGTTTGTGTGTTTATTGTTTCTATCTTGCCGCATATTTTTATATGTGTCAATTGCTTCTATTGAGCGTATGCATGTTTTTTTGTGCCAACAAAATAGTTTCTAATATTTTGATCACAATAAATTTGATCCTTGAAATTTTTGATTTTATGCAAATTTTGGGCATCTCATGATGAATCACAATAATTAACCACTAAAATCAAATTGGTGTTAGACAAAAAAATTTAATTTTTTATTGGCCCCTAAATACTTTTAGAATTTCAATCAATATGGTCCCTTAGGTTTCAAATAAGCATTGTTATGGTTTTAAAATGAAATAAAATGTGAATTGAATTATATATTTATTGCAAATGTGTACCCAAATCCTTGTATAAAAACCCTAAAATACTTCAAATTAGCAAAATACCATCCTTGAGTCTAAAAGAAACTATTTCTTAAATTAGTTGTATTTGAATAAGTATGCACACATAATGTACAAAATATAAATGAGGGGAAGAAGAGAAGAATTATAATTTTAATACACAATTTTTTTTTCGGGGAAGTTCTCGTAGAAGCTTTACCCAGCATCCCGTAATAAGAGAAGGTGCCTTAGTCTATCCGAAGGAAAGTTAAGAGATAAAGTTGGTACCGGCATGGTTAGAGGATTCGAACTGGCAAGGGATTGTTTGGGCATAAAGAAAAGATTGGCTGCTTCTAAAGCTCTCTTTCTTCTTTTATGATATTTCATTTCAGGATCGAGCTTTTGGAAGGATTGGGATAGTAACCAGCCCTATAAGCCTACCTTGTCCCCGCCAAACCAGCAAGGAGTTAGTCCGAGCTACTCTTCCTCTTAGACTCCTATAGTGTTTTATAGAGTATACCGTCGCCAGAAGCAGTAGACTGTATACCCATTGAGCTGACATTAGACTTAGCATACAGACCCTAGTGAAGGGAAAGAATTCATCCTTCTTGCTAACATAAGGAAGAGCATATTCTAACCCACGTAGAATGAAGACTTGTCTTACCGCATACCAGTTGCATGTGGGAAGACCAGAAGCGAGGGAATGGAGTGACGCTTCAATAGAATGAATTCAGTCAGCAAGGGTAGAATACGCCCCATGCCTGTCTGCCTGCAAGGCCCAATCGAAGCGGATTGTCCCCGTGGGTTCCGGATAGCGCCTCTTCACTCACTTGTGGTTTCGCTACTCTAGGACATCAAGACCAACTCAGGCTCCAGTGCCCTGTCAATTGGAATCCCTAAATAAACAAAGGGGAACTCCTGCTAACGAAAACCGAGGATGGACTGAACAAGTGGATAATAAATAGCTTGCTCTTTCTTTCCTGATTCATCACGTTGACCCAGAACACAACCCATAGCTTCATCAATATAGTCTTTCCACGAAATCGAGCTTGGGATAATAGAGAGACAGACCACAACTTCTTAGTATGTCCATTTCCAACCAGGTCTTTCCAATAAGGGCAGGGATTCTTTTCAATTCTGTTAGAGTTCGAGGGCTAAGGGTCTCAAGAAGAGTGGAAAGTGAATGAAGGAACCTGGCTAATCCAGTGATCGAGTTGCTCCGTGACATGTGAGGCCCGGGGCATCCCAATTAGATTGCCTGGGATGACAATTTCTCATTGGGTAAGCCTATCCACCTTGACTCGTTTTTATAGTTTACACACTTTTGTATTGCTACACGAGTCTTCATATCCAATATGTGATTTTGTGCTCTCCAAAAACTGGTAAAGGAAAGGAACTCGTGTTGGCTTGGCCAGGTTAACGAGTAAAGGGGGATTGGGCTAGGAGCTTTCACTGGGGATTAAAAAAAGGGGGGGGATTGGCATGTATTCCCGCCGTAGCAAGAAAAAACATAACGGAAGTTTACTAGGGCAAAAAAGGTTTTGAGGAGACCCCTTTAATTAGCATTACCTTATATATATATATACATATATATATGTATATACATATGTATATATGTATGTATGTATGCATGCATGTATATATGTATGTATTATATTTGTGTGTATGTATGTATGTAAATGGTCTTATATATATCTCATTAATTCGATTTTCTTTTTAAGGTAGTTTGAAATCATAATTTAGTTATCGTGCATTACTCTGTTACATTTTGCAATCTTTTATCTTTGTATTAGAGTATGAGTGCTATTTTCATAATATTTTCATAATGTTAGAGTATGAGTGCTAGCGTTGGTACTAGCCTATTCTCATTTTATTGTGTTTCTCGATTATAGATTTTGAATCAGTTTTGTTTGATATTCACATTTACATTTTAAATTTTTAATAGTCATAAAGATTAATATACAAGATCTAAGCATTAATTGGTTTTTGATAAAATGTAATTTGTACTAGTACATTTTTATGTATAAGTTGCTGGCCAACCATGTTATTTGAGTTTTATTTGAATAGAAACCACTCAATTTTGCTTTTATATTGTTCTAATAGATGAAGAGTTTAATGGCATAGAAAATGGACTAAAAACGTGGCACGAAGAAGTAATGGAAGAAGAAGAAATGAGGAGGAAAGGGATGGACAGGAATGAGATATTTCATTAGTTTGGTAATAACTTGAATTACAAAAATCAAATTGGGATGATTCTTGCTTCAATTTTAAACTAAGAGAATGATTTACAATTCTTATGCTATATTATAGTCCAGTTCTCAAGTTTTCGTAGCCAAAAGTCCAAACTACTAAACTGTATTTTTGCTGTGGTGCTCTTCTAACAGTTCTCAGTTTTTTAGGTATATCTCAGCATCCAAACCTCCAAATTATATGATTCTTATGGCATTGGAAAGGTAGTTCAAAGAGTAACAACTTTTATGTTTAATGCGAAAACTGATTCGGCCTCTTTCATTTAGTATTGGACTTCAAAAAGGTTTCACACGCGGTTCCATAGAGATCAGCTCACAGATCGGTAATAACCGGCGCCGATTGTGCATTTGGTCTTCATGTTGGAGTTTCTCTAATCCTAATGCTAGATGCCAGACTTTGAGCAGGTATTCATTGAAAAAATGCAGGAAAACATGATTTTTCAGTTCCAATAAAGCGTAATTCTATCTTGTTTAGGATGCATCTTCATGGAACTATCAATAGGGGTATTCTACATCGTTTTTAGGTAAAACAAAAAACGCTAGGCTAAACTTTAGTTCGTCTTTTTTACATATTTTTCTTGAGATATCAAGAAGAAGAGGTGAAAAAATTCAAGAAGCAACCAACATGGAAATTGAAACTAGACCGATTGAGAAGTTTTCTTTAATTTATTCTCCTATATTGTTGTTGTTTATTGAATTCTTGGTTTTAATTATGAATATGTTGAACTAATTTCATTCTACGATAGGGTTTTATGAAAAAGATTGGAATATTTATTCTAGTTAATTTCTTGATTTTTGCCTTAATTTATCTACTTTGGTTTAATTACATGTTTCTAATTGTCCACCATAGACATTCTCTTAGGATTTGTATTGAACTAAAAAGGGATATACAATTATGCACTAGATAGGTAAACATACTTAGTATAATCATTAGAATGGGTTAGGGTTTGTATAATATAATTATATTACCTACGATCTTAAGGATTTAATTAAATACTTATGATCTCGAGAGAGATGTGGAATTTAATTTAGATATATCAAGAGATAATCTAATGTACCATTGCGTGATATATTTTTGGCTTGTTAAGAAATTAACTAAATAATTTATTCTAATTCTGGATCTAAATCTGGATCCCTAGTCTTTTTCAATTGTTTTCTCATCTTTATTTATTTGATTTGGTTATCTATTTTCTTCTTTAATTAGTAAAAAAATAAATCTTTTGAAATTTATTGTTTTTCGATAATAATTAAATTAGATAAAATTAACTCGTCCCTGTTGGTTCAATCCCTGGAACACTCTAGATGATTTTATTATTACAATCAACTCTGTGCGTTTGCAGAAATTTGTTGATCAGTTTCAACTATTCTCAATAATATAATTACTTCCTACATTGGTTTAAAATTATTTTGTACAGATTTCACAAATTAATATATTTCGACAGCAGAACTTGAACACCTGAACAACGGGGAATAAGAGTCTTCCTCAAGCTGACAGAAATGAGATGTGGTTTTTACTTTCTGATGCCAACGCTGGCCCAACATACAGCGCGGAATGCATTCTACATTTTCTTTGAATCTGTCAGGCCTACTGCCTAATACTCGCGGTGCACATTTCAAACAAAAGAGAATATGAGATTCGCCCACACCAATGCCTCGCAGAATCTGAATATTAGGTGCCATAGTATTTTCTACGTCAAGCTGTAGAACCTGCGAGTATTGCTTAACAGCAAGCACAACATCTTCATCGGAATGGAGTGAGTTTTTTAGGAAATTATAAACTGGAATTAGACGGTTTCCCAAGCTTCTATGAACTATTTTCGGCGAACCACATGCCAACTTACGAATGTCAAAGCTTGAGAATCCAACAGATTGCAAAAGTTCCAACTTGGGCGAAAATGTCTTGTCAGGGTTGGCTGAGAGAATTTGTGGACGCCCATAAATAAGGGTAGAGATTTGAGCATCATAATGCAACTGTTGAGACTGCATTTTCTGGGGTTTTGAAGTTAACATATTTTGAGGCGAAATGGGCTCTTTCTGGAGACAGCCCACATGAGTTAATCTAGTCAAAGAAACTACCATTGACTGCTTTTCTGAAGTTCTTATGATGGAAGATGATGAAAATGGCAGGTCGGTTTGAAGAAAATGCAGTTCTTGTTTATGGAATCGTATTAAAATTGTCAATTGAGCAATTTCTTGCATAAGCCAATGTCCTACAGTTGCATACGAAATTAAACATATTTGAGAAAATATCAGCAACATGAAAATGATTTTAGAAGGTTCACCTCAAGAACCATACATGTCTGAGAAGTATTCATCAATCCCAATGCAGCATAGAACCTTCGTTCAAATTCTCAATTCATAAACCCTAAGCCAACAAGTAGAAACCCTGCTGCAGCTTTGACATGTATAACTTTCCCCAGTTCCTGCAGTAGGGGGGTGGCGGCCGTGCCTGGGTTGGTTCGTGACAGAGAATTCCAACCTGGTAGCGAACCTTGAGTCGCAGTTCTAATTCCGGTTTGGTTAGAACCGCACCCAACACCGCCCCCCCCCCCCCCCCCAACAAAAAAAACAAGAAAAGTCATGGAGCAAATGCTAATTACTATTTTTTTCCCTATTGCATTCATGTACTTATATAATTCATTGAATACCTTCAAATTTTCAATATTAGTTGTAATATTCTTTTATCGAAATTGTGAGGTGCTATTTGGTAGAATTTGTATCATCTTTCTTTTCCTTGTTTGTTAAATAATCACATGAAAATTTTATTTTTCTCTAATTTTATTTTCTTCAGCTTCTTCTTATCTAATTTTGTGGTTACGAGTGAATAAGTCCAGGTCGAACTAAATTAGACACTTGTAACAGCAGAGATAAGAAGAAACTAAAAAAAACAAAATTCGAGGAAAATAAAGTGTTCACGTGATTATTTAACAAACAAGGAAAAGAAAGTTGATACAAATTCTATAAAAAGAATATTACAACTAGGGTGGCAACGGATTATGTCGTATCGTTATTGTGTTCAAGTCAAAAAGTGTCACCTCTAACTCAATCTACTAGATTTTGAAGTCGTGTCCTACTTATTAATAGGTTGACACGATCCAACTTGCTTAACTCGTTGATAGGGCGTAAAATGTAGTGCATTTATATGTATAAGTTGTTAGTTAACTATGTTATTTGAACTTTATCTTGAGTAGAAACTAGTTAATTTTGTTCTTATATGGTTCTGATAGGTGAATAGTTCAATTGGAGAGAAAATAAATAAAAAACATGATGCAAAGAAGTAATGGAAGAAGAAGAATTTAAGAGAAAGAGATTTGACAGAATTGACATATTTCAGTATTTTGGTGATAAGTTGAGTTACTAAAATCATATTGAGACGATTCTTGATTTATTTTAAATTTGAGAGAATTATCTACAATTCTTATGAGACATTAGAATCCACTTCTCATGTTTTCATAGTAAAAAATCCAAATAATTGAAGCATATTTGCAGTGCAATGTACCTTTGACCAGTTTTAGTATTTTAGGTATATCTCAGTGTCCCGACTCCAAATGACGTGATTTTTATGGCATTGAAAAATTAATTCAAAGGATTTTAACTTTCATGTTTTGTACAAGAGCTGATTTGTCCTTATTGATGGAGATTTTGGGCTTCAAATATGATCCACATGCGGATCCATGATCGGCACCAACCATCAATTTGGACTTCACGTCGGACTTCTTCAGATTCTTTTATATTTTGATCTTGGCCCAATGACTGGTACCAGACATTGGGATGACACTACATATTTCAGTATTTTGGTGATAATTTGAGTTCCCACAATCGAATTGGGATGATTATTAATTTATTTTGAAGTTAAGATAATTATCTACAATTCTTATGAGACATTAGAGCCAATTTCTCATGTTTTCATAGTAAAAAATCCAAATTACTAAAGTATATTTATGCTGCGACTTTCTTCCAACCAGTTCTCAGTATTTTAGGTGTATCTCGACGTCTAGACCTCTAAATGACTTGATTCTTGCGGCATTGGAAAGTTAATTCAAAGAGTTCACTTTCATGTTTTGTGCAAAAGTTGATTCGATCTTATTGATGGAGTTTTTGGGCTTCAAATATGATCCAAATGTGGATGCTTGAAGATCCACAAGTGGATCCATGACCGGCGCCGATCATCAATTTTGGATTTCATGTCGGACTTCTTCAGTTCTTTTGTATTTTGAGTTTGGCTCAATGGCCGGCGCCGGACATTGTTAGGACATTGGGCCTACACTACATGTTTTAGTATTTTGGTGATAAGTTGAGTTATCAAAATTGGATTGAGATGATTCTTGATTTATTTTAAAATTAAGAGAATTATCTACAATTCTTTTGAGATATTAGAGTCTACTTCTCATGTTTTCATAGTAAAAAATTCAAATTACTAAAGTATATTTGTGCTGCAATGTTCTTCCGACCAGTTCTCAATATTTTAGGTGTATCTTAATGTCCAAGCCTCCAAATGACTTGATTCTTGGGCATTGGAAAGCTAATTTAAAGGGTTACAACTTTTATGTTTTATACAAGAACTGATTCGGCGTTATTGATGGATGTTTTGGGCTTCAAATATGATCTATGCGTGGTTCCTAGGAGATCCGTGAGCAGATCCATGATGAGCACCGATCATAAATTTGGATTTCACGTCGGATTTCTTCATATTCTTTTGTATTTTGAACTTGGCCCAACGACTGGTGTCGGGTATTAGGCTGGTCATTGGGTCGGACATTATCAAAAAAATGTGCGAAAATGTAATTTTTCAACTCCAATAAAATCTATTCTTACCTTGTTTAGTATACATCTTCAAGAAAATATATCTTCATGAATCCGATTAATTTAGCAACCAAGTACCCCATCCCCTTCCCCATTTCTTATTTCCCACCACTCTCGCTCTCAACATAAAATATGTAATTTTAAAAAATAAAGCAACTTGGATCCCTTACTAAAGGTGTTGAACACATCCATTTGAAAATAATGCATTTCAAAACTACCATTGATTGAAAAACTTCATGTGAAATCGTGTGCTTTGGAGGCTTAAGTGGCTGACACGAACATACGAGTAATCATGCATAGCATGAGACTTGACAGAAACAGGAGATGGAAGAGTTCTTTACTACAAAAGGCATCGTTCCAGCTTGATACAGACGTTTAGAAATGATCGATAACAGCTTGATCCATATTTTCTTTGAAGTCAAATGCAAGGTACCTTATAAAAGGAACTCAGATGCCATTCCAGTTGCTTGATGCTCAGTTACCCTCCCAACAATTTCGTTGCTTTTCAACTAAATGTACATTTACTCGTCATGAATATAAGAGCCCATCAAATTTATACGCACTTGTGAATTTTCACCACAAAACGGACAAAGTGTGGATTGTAACACATAAAGCTGTGAGTTACCTATTCGCAAATAGAATGGGATTGTTTTGATTAGGTATTTGCTTTTGGAACTCGGAATATGTTCTGCATAGGCAAAACAAGAAAAGGTGGGGTTTCTCTTTTTCCGCTTTTCACACAAGTGGTAGAGTAAATACACATGTTTAACGTGTAAAACTAAGCAGAATTGAAGATTTTACTTTCGTGCCTAACATGGGCCATAATAAAAATACACGCGCTATCCTCTTTGCTCATGGCAGCAAGGTCCCTGATACGAGTAAGGAAGAAAGGGGGAGAGATATTTTCCCAATCCCCAGTTGTTTGTCCGCCATAATCCTACGTGGCCTACAATAAGACCAGTTAAAGCAATCGATGGCCGCGACCGGATAAGAAATCGATAAGGCACAGAGCTTGACAACCCTCAGATGGATTCATCAATCAATCCAACGGACACAGATCCCCATGAGAGATAATCCCTTGCACCCCAAAATCTATTTCTCCACCAGCAATTGCGTTTGCGGGCTCTATATGTTACGGAACTTATGTACCATCTAGAATTCTAGATAACGTTCTATCAAACTAAATTTTGTTATTAGGGCCAATAGTTCATTACTTTACGTTAATTTTTTGTTGGAAACGAAAATTAACCTGTAGAATGGCCATATTCATATCACTGGCCATCACTTCACCGTGACCATGCAGCTTTTTAAACATATTGCATGATTTCCAAGTAGGCCTGTTAGACCTGGACTAATTAATCCATTACTTTCCCCACGCATTATCTCAAGATTCATCCCATGTTTTGTCCCTTTCAACGTCTATTTCCTCCTCTATCATGATAGTAGCAAAAAAAAAAAAAAAAAAAAAAAAAAGAGAAAAGAAAAGAAAGAGAAGAACATGGTGCTTGATGCCTTTCCCGATGCACAATGACTTTTCAATCAAATACATATTAATCATTAGATTCCCACAAAGGGCATTTAAGTGCCTATAAATACAAGGAGTCTGTTTTGTTATTTCATGTGCTAAACTCAGACAGTCGCAACCAATTACAAAAATCTATTGCCAGTCTTGCTCGCGTGCTAAGGAAAAAATGGCCGCCGTCGGAGCCAACTACAACATCAACATTTCTGAAATCACAGCCAACAGTAATATTCTATACATATTCTTTACAAATTCACGCATTAGATTTATAGTTCGCTTGCATTGCATGTACGTTTATATTCTTTTTAAATAAAAGAGTGGTTTTTATGCTGTTTGGATATTAAGACGGGCTTTGTTCCTTGATGGAAATTAGTGAAAGCGGAGGGAGTCCAGTCCCCTGAGATGGAAGCTATATTGAAGGCACTTTCAGACGACACGATATGGAAAACAATCGAGGGATTCAAAGGCATGGACATGAGCACTCAGGAGAAAATGATTGTATGCCTTGCCAGACCTATTTTTTTTTTCTTCGAGTTTTGCTTGTGGTTTTGGGAATTATATTACTAAACTACACCAAATTCTTTATTTGAATACAAACAAGAATGAATAAGGAAGCAGAATGAATTTTGAGGCCATAATAGGACCTTACAAAAAGCTTGTATGGAAACTTTTGAAAAAGTAAAAGGAGTTGCAATTGAAAGTAGTTTAGTTTGTACATTCTTAAATTGCTTATGCAATTTATTACTATTATTTTCTTAAATTGTAATGTAGTTTCATATTAATTGGTTGAATTTAGTTTTCTGGCTGTTTGTTTGAAAAGAAATCCAATTTTGTGTTTTTTTTTTTTTAACTAAATAAGAAATGTTTGGGGTTTACACTTTACAGAACAACATGATGGCCAGTGGTGGTCTAGCTCAACTCGGCATTCCTGTTCCAGAGCCAGTGAACCCAGCTGACCCTCACGTGATCACGAGCGCAAAATTTGCAGTGGAAAAGCAAAACGAGAATGCCGGGACAAGCCTGGTTTTCATCCAAGTGAATGGAGGCCTGCAGTGGAAAATTGTTATTGGCACTCTCTATACCCTTGTCCTTTTTTTTTTTTGTTTTTTCCGAAACGATAGGATATTTTCATTGCTTTAATGAGAAAGAGTACATATACGAGCAACGGCTCGAGAGAAGCTATACAAGAAAGTGTTCTAAGAACACTGAGGAAACAGTCTTTCCTCATCAACAATAACGCCTAAAGCATCATCACTTAGTTTTTTGCTAACTAACATATGTTCTTGTCTACACAAGTCAAAAGAGCACATGCAAAACAACCTCTGTAATTTAGAGATGTCTTCCAGTACTGTTGCCATCTTAATGTTCGCAGGGCTCTGCTGTTTGATTTGTCGCCACAGCTCCTTGTTACAGAACTTCAGCTTAACCTTACTCCAGTTTCGATGCACAGCTTTGCACAAGGCCAATTTCAGAGCTAGTGCATCATCTAGGACTTTGTTTCCCAGACTGATCTCATTCATTATCCACCCTGTCATTCTATTCCTTGCATATTCCTTAACTGTGACTCCTATCCCAACATTGTGCTGTCCTTTTTTCTTTGTTGTTTCTATTTCCATTATCACAGCTCCCTCGTTTGTATAGTTCTGATCTTGCAAATCTTGTCCAGGGACTGTTTCTTCTGAGCTCTTTCCACCTTTCGTGCCCTCTTCCTGCAGCTGTTCCATCCAATCCTTGTGTGCACTTGCTATTGTTTTGAAAGGTGTAACTATATCTGACTTCTCGAATTCCCTCTTATTTCTTCCTTTCCACACCTGCCACAGGATGTTAGCAGTTAAACCAATATGTTCCAACCCCTCTGGTCTATGCCTTGCTTCTGAAATCCTTAGCCACCATCTCTTGAAATTCCCTTGTTGATCCTTTGCCCCATCCCACTGAATAGGAGCTGCCTTCCAAATGTTCATCGAATGAGGACAGGTTAACAGGAGGTGTTCTACTGTTTCCTCTGAAGTTCCACAAATTGTACAAGTAGGATCACCCTGGCCCGTTCTCCTCTTCACAGCTTCCTTCACTGGCAGAGCTCCTTGAATGCATTTCCAAATGAAGAACTTGATCTTGTGCTTAATATTTAAATTCCACAGAGTGTTCCACATTTGAATAACTTGAGGGCTACCTTCTGCATAACTGGAGCTAGCTCCATCCGGGCTGCCCGTTTTTCTTTTTCTGTTTTGCTTCATCAGGAGATTGTAGCCCGAGTTGACAGTGTATTGCCCTCCCGCCTTTGGTTGCCAATAAAAGCTATCCTCCCTCTCTGAAAGACTCAAGGGAATAGCTAGAATTTTGTGCGCATCATGGCTGTTAAAATTTCTGAAGATGATATTCCTGTTCCATCTTTGATGACTTATGAGCTCTTCCACCTTTTCCAGCCCACCAATGTTCCTTTGACCTGTAGTCGGCCTACCTGTAGTTGTATCTGGAATCCACTTATGTTCCCAGATGTTTGTACTACGCCCATTCCCTATCCTCCTAATCAGTCCTTCATTGATCAGGCTTCTTGCTCCCATTAAGCCTTGCCAAAACCAGGATGCATTTTTGGTGGGACTGCAATGTAAGATAAACTCCTTTGGAAAATACTTAGCTTTTAACACTTTGGTCACCAACAGATTTGGTCTAGTAATTAACCTCCATACTTGCTTTCCTAGCAGAGCTTGATTGAAAGCTTCAAGATCCTTGAATCCTAGACCTCCTGCCTTTTTTTCCAAAGCCATTCTTTCCCAAGAAATCCAGTGTATTTTGTTCTTGCCATTAGATTCTCCCCACCAAAACTTGGCCATTAAGGCACAGACATCTTTACACAATCTTTTTGGCAGCTTAAAACATGACATAACGTACGTAGGCATAGCCATTGCAACTGCCT
The DNA here is from genome assembly GCF_003713205.1 of Coffea eugenioides. Taxonomy (NCBI): domain Eukaryota; kingdom Viridiplantae; phylum Streptophyta; class Magnoliopsida; order Gentianales; family Rubiaceae; genus Coffea; species Coffea eugenioides. The sequence goes on from NC_040044.1 coordinate 10,123,085, forward strand.
TCAGCAATACTTCTTTACCAGCTGGGCTCAAAAATCTGTTTTTCCAGTTCTGGAATCTTTTCCTTATATTGTCCCTCACAAAGCCAAAAATTTGTTCTTTAGTTCTTGAGACAACCATTGGGAGCCCCAAATATTTGCCTTGTGTTGCCTCTCGCATTCCTCCAAGAGCTTGACAGATTTCTCCCTTCTTCTCGCTGATCATGTTTTTGCTAAAGAACACAGCAGATTTGTCCAGATTAACTAACTGCCCTGAGGAGTTTTCATATACTTTCAAGACTTTCATAATCTCCCCGGCTACTTCCTTATTTGCTTTACAAAAGATGATAGAATCATCAGCAAAAAAGAGGTGAGTAAGAACTGGACCTTGCCTGCTGATCTTTAGACCTTCAATTCTTTTGCTTTCCTCTGCTCTTCTCAACAGGTTAGAAAAGCCTTCTGAACAGATTAAAAACAGGTAAGGGGACAAAGGGTCCCCCTGCCTGATACCCCTCTCTGGGGACACGTAACCTTTGACTTCACCATTACAATTGAAGGAGTAGCTCACTGTCTTCAGGCAGCTATGGATCCATTTAATCCACGTATCACAGAATCCCATTTGTTCCATCATAGCAAGCAGAAAGTGCCACTCCACCCTATCGTAGGCCTTTGCCATGTCCAATTTGATTGCCATATAGCCTTCTTTCCCCTGTCTTTTGTTTTTTAGGTAATGCATATACTCATGAGCAATAATCACATTATCCAAAATCTGTCTATCAGGAATAAAAGCAGATTGAGTTTTGCTTATGCAGGTATCCAGAACAGTCTTCAATCTATTGGCCAAGATTTTGGATATGATTTTGTAGATCACACTACAAAGACTGATTGGCCTGTAATTTTTCAAATTGATTGGATGCAGAGTTTTGGGAATGAGAGATATGACAGTATGGTTCACAGATTTAAGCATGTGACCTGAGTGGAAAAAAGCTTTGACTGCTGGTATGATATCTTTCTTAATGGAGCTCCAGAATTTCTGAAAAAACATTGGAGTCATTCCATCATGACCTGGTGCTTTTTCTGGATTCATAGAGAACAGTGCCTCATGGATTTCAACCTCGAGGACTTCCTTGATCAGATTATCATTCATCTCCTGAGTGATTGAGTGTGGGATACCAGATAAAATTTCTGTCATTTCACCTCTCCCTCCACTCGTGAACAGCTCCTTAAAGTAATCAGCAATTTCAGTCACTACCTCATCCTCATTGTGAGTCCAAGACCCATCCTCTCTTTGTATTTTGCTCAAATTATTACTCACTCTCCTCCCCTTGACATAAGAGTGAAAATACTTAGTATTTTTATCCCCTTCCCGCAGCCAACTGATTCTAGCCTTTTGACTCCAAAAAATTTCTTCCTCCTTGTAAGCTTCGGCCAGCTGCTTCTTAATTACCTTTAACTCCCCGTTTCTCTTATCAGAATCTGAGTTCCTAACTCTCTCCAGTTCTTGCTTAAGATCATTAATATTGCTCCTAGAGTTAGATTGGACTTTATTTTTCCACTTCAAAAGTTCGATTCTGCAATTTCTAATCTTCCTAGTTACTTTGAACATTTTAGAACCCTGTTCCTCCTTATTCCAAGCCTGCTCCACCACTTTTTGAATTCCCTCTTTGTGGAGCCATCTCTTATCAAAATAAAACCTCTTCTTCTTTCTTCCAATCCCTGGATTAGTATCTAGCAAAAGGATAGAGTGATCAGAAGCTAGAGTATCAATGTGTTGGCACCTTGCTTTCTCATACTCTTGAAACCACTCCACACTACCTAGACATCTATCAAGCCTTTGTCGGACTTCACCTTCGTTATCCCAGTGGTTACTCCACGTCCAAGGGTGACCATCAAAACCTATATCCACTAATCTATTACAATCTATGAATTCTCTAAAGTCCCTAAAACTTCTCTCCTCCCTATACGCTCCCCCCCATTTTTCATCATTAGACAAAATATCATTAAAGTCACCTGTGATTAAGAATCTGGATCCCCACAATCTGCTCCTATCAGTTAACACTCTCCATTGTTCCTTCCTAATTCTCTGGTCACAACTGGCATAAACTCCAATAAACCACCAAGTAGCCCGAGACTCATTATCTTCCAATTTGGCTTCTATCGTGAAAGCTGTAGTGTTTACCTCAACAATTTGTGTTTCCTTAGTCCAGAACAAAGCCATTCCACCTGCCCTATGCATAGCTTCCACAGTCACATTATGATCCAACCTTAGATTTCTAGCTATTCTATTTATCACATTATTCCTGTTCTTAGTCTCGCTTAAGAAGATCAGACTTGGGGAGGAGAGGTTGTTAACCTCCCTCAGACTGGGAACTGTCAAGGGACTCCCCACCCCTTGACAATTCCACACCACAACTCTCATTTGCACCTGGGGGTCCCATTAAGGAAGGACCCCTCCTCCTCTCCCCTAGCCTCTTCAGAATATAGCTCCAACATAGGCTTTGTTTTTTTCCTTTGAGTTGCTTCCTGTTGTACTTCCTCCATCGGTTCATCTCTAATCAACATCTTCCTTTATCCAGCTCTAACCTGAGAGGAGTCATTTCCATTTAACACTTGTAAAGGTTTTCTAGTTTTGGCCGGAGGCTTTAATTTCCTGAAAGATCTTCTGTATTGCCTTTCTATCACCCCTCCCGCCTTGTCATCTCCTAGAGAATCCTGATGGAGAACTAAAACCCCTGACTCTTTCTCCCTAACCTCAGGTTCCAGGTTTTGGATGTGCACTGCCACCTCTCCATCCTCCTCCATCTTTTCCGCTACACTACAAGTCTGGATTCCTTCCCCCCTTTGGATAGAGGTGGTGAGAACAAGGTCCTCTGTATCAACATTCATTTGTCTTTCCATCCTAACAGGTGGCCCTGCCTTATCTACCTCCTCTCTAGTTGAGGTTCCTACATCCAGCTCTGATCTAGTATCAGCCCCTTCTGTTTCCCGCTCCTGGTTACTACCACTTCGATTACCAGAGGACTTAAGATCACCTACAAGATGCTTCTGATTTTGTAACCTAATATTTTCCTGTTCGACCAATTCCCCATTCCTAAAGGTCCAGTAGCGTTTATCACTACCCTCTGTCGACCTCCCCATTTTTCCCTGAGGTGAAGACCTATTGTTCCCTGCTCTCAACCAAGGACCGTACTGGTTCTCAGCATTGTTATCTCCTAAGCATCGCTTTTCTTTGCAGGACCTCTCACTGTGTCCTACAATCCCACAATTATAGCAGAAATCCGGACATCTTTCGTATTTGAAAGCTATCCATTTTCCAGCTCCTGCATTCCTGACCACGGTACCTCTGAGAAGAGGTTTAGATAGATCGACCAAAGCTAGCACTTTCAAATGTCTACCCTCCTTGCCTCCAGACTGTGGGACTAAGACCTCTCTAACTTCAAGAAAAACTCCTCCTATCTTTCTTCCAACCTCCTTAGAAAGCCAGTGAACTGGTAAGTTCCAGAGTTGCACCCACAGAGGTGCTATCATAAAGGCTTTGTAGTCCTCTTCTATACCTTCTACCCATCTTTTCAAGACTAACATCTGATTGTCTATAACCCAAGGCCCTCCCTCTACAATTCTTTTCTGATCATCAGGATTCTGCACATTGAACTGGAACACGTTAGGTCCCAGTTCCACCACAGACAGATTCCTGGGGTACCCCCAGGCCACAGCCACAAAGTTTTTAATTCCAGTGAAATTAATAATTTTTTCTCCTATAACTCTACCAATGAAGCTATTCTCACAAGCTCTCACCCCCGTATGAAAGTCCTCTAGCTCCAACGTAGGTCCTAGCAGCTCATTCCCTTCCAGGGAAAATTTCTGTAGGAGCTCTGTCAAATCTCCCTCCATGGTAAAATCCAGCAATACCAAGTGGTAAAAGACACCCACACTCAGGAAAACCAAACGCAAAACAGACAGCAATGGGACCCAAAAAATAAAAAGAGAAGAGTGGACCAAATAGCTAAACAGAAAACAGGTTCCAACAATGAGATTAGACAAATAAAGATGATAAGTGATCTCTGCTCACTTGTACCGCATACAAACGACAAGGGAAAGAAAGAACACTGACTCTCTTTTGTCCAGGCATTAGCAAAACAAACCAGCGGGTTGTGGCGCTTGACCTTCTACCCTTCATGCACAGACTAGCTGTAACTGATCTACGTTTCATCAACCTTGAATCCAACACCCTCATGGGTGATTATTGATCAAAGGTTTCTTAGATTTAGATTTGCGGGAATGTGGTAATTTGAAAATTTTGAAAAGTGCTGACTTCCCACCAAAAAGGTGAGAGGGCTCTTAACCCAAGAGAGAGCACAACTACTTTAGAGTGAGAAAGCCTCTACTATAGTGAGAGGACTCAAACTTATAATCCGCTGCTTCCTCTATACCCTTGTCCTTACAACTCAGGATTCTAAGGGCACATATACCGATTATGCAGTGTTTCTTGAGACCTTTTTGGGTCAGAAGTACCTCTTCTGGTATAAGCATTAATCAAGCATTACTGGAGTATTGCCACTGGGCCTTTGGTCCGGTGGTGTGTGGGAGGTCAAGGGTTCGACTCTTATCTTCTACCAAAAAATTGTCACAATATGTGACGACCTTAATTTGTCATTTTCGATGGAATCTTTACTTACATCGAGTCCTCCTCCCCTTCCCCCTATATTAGATTAGATTGGGTTATAGAAATTCTATCATTGCGACAAAAAAAAAAAAAAGCATTACTACCCTGATCAATTGAGGATGACTAATGTACTCTATTAAGTACTTTTAATTATGTGGTGTCTATGCTGTGCTTTGATTATATGCACGCATGGATGTTTTAAACGATGGATGCACTTCTGACATGCAAGCAATGATGGTCCGTTATATTTAAACTGTAACAAAAGGAATTGATAGATCTTCGTAGCAGTGCTGTCAATTGAGCTTAATAAGTTGAACTTTAACAAGTTTAAACTCGGTTCACAAGATAAATAAAATTTTTGAACTTTTGAGCTTTTGAATTTGGGTCAAAGTGGGAAACTCAACTTACATTTTCACGCTAGTTTTCAGCTCAAATTGGACTTAGTCCAAGCTTCTAAATAAATACATATTTAATTATGATATATGCTTAATAATGCTAAATTATCATACATTTATATTTAAATTATTAATATTTTATGTTATAATAGATTGCATCATACTACACACAGGGTGGACCTTCTGAACAAAACAAAGCCCAGGTGGTGTGGCTTCAGATCCAAGTTCAACTAAGGGCAAACCGGCTTTTGTTTGGGTCAAGCAGGCCATATTTGAGCTACTGCAATCCTATTGGCAGTCCTCCATTTATGTCCCATTGGATCATGGTAAAACTTGTCTCCTACTATATGCTTTGTTTGATTTACAGTGGAGCAGAGATCATGAGATTAAATACAATACACAAATCGTTCAAGCAATCAAGAAGAAAACAAAATCTTGTGGTCAATACTAATGGAAAATATATGTTGAACTCATTCGCCATTCGGTTTTCTAGCCATGAATAGTGATTAAAAACTCTTGAAATTTAAGTACGGGTTTTTCTTACGAGTGTTCATTGACACTCGTTAACACAACTAATATTCATTTAACAATCATATATATATATATATATATGCATATACTAACAATTATTAGGCTCCCTTACATTTGTATATTTTTTCTCTTTAATCTTACGTATCCTCCTTTATATTTATTTACTTTTTCTAATTAATCTTACATTTTCAAAAAATATAACCCCTGACATATATCTTAGGACACTCGTTAGACAGACCCTTTAAGTACATATGCAATTCATTTATACATGTTGGTAATACTGTTAATATGAATTTAATTAATACACGGACAAATTAATTGTATATGTGAATCTACCAACTGTAACCATAAAAAGATTACCGGTTAATGATCGTGAAGTGTTGGCTATAAGGAGCTATGTTATAATGAGGGTGGGCAATTGCCCCCTACGCCTCAATTTTGTAAAACATCCCTATAGTTGGGTAATATTTTGCCTAAGTTTCAATTGTTGCCTCCCTTACAATAGAAGAAATGGAGGACAGATGTGTAAAGCGTATTCATTGGCATTTAATGGATAAAGAATAAAGGGGTTTAGTTTCAATATAACGCTAGTAAGATCAACATTAATTAAAGAAAGTAATCCGAATGGCAGTCTTAATTAACATTATTGTTTTAATTTACTTTCACAATATCGTCCAAACCTTCATTTATCCTAGATAGGACTAACCCACAGTAATTGAAACTTACAAAGAACTCGTAAGAAACTTCTGTCATTTCGACTTTCTCGATTGTTTAGAATTTCATGACCCTATAATACCATCCCGCATTGCATCCTACATTAAGTACCTGTATTTGTTACTCCTTAACCAAGCAGCATTTTAGTTTTTCTTTTGGGGTTAAAGAAGGGGAGGAACGAGAATTAAGAAGCGGGATGGGGAGATGAGGGAAGGGAGATTTAAACCCAGAGACGTTAATTCTTAGAATCTCAACTTTAGTCATTAGACCAAATCCTCCTCGAATATTTACCTTAACTGACGAGCTACTTACCAGATATTGGAGCTCAAATTAGCTATTCAGCTAACGGTGACATTGCAGCTGTGCAAGCATGCTCCAATCATTTTTGATCCACCAGCCACCAAAATCATTTTGTAGCTCCTGAAACAGTAACTGGACGAACAGAATCTGCAGTTACTACATGCATCAAAGCAGATGGTTGATATTTCTTTAGCACTGATAGTCGCAACTGATTCATACTTCAACACCTTCCAACATAACTCAAAAGCATAGTTATATTTACAAGGCTAGGCCTCACCAGTGAGGTGTAGCTTCACCTAGCTACACCTATAGAGAGAATGTATTTTTGTCACACACTTGTGTAAGCACAAACTATAGATTCTATTTAAAAGCATTATATGACAATTGTAAAAGTAGAAACAAATTAAACATTCTCTTATTATGTTTCTATGGCCAAACCATCATGCAGCCAATTTCTCATAATGACAAATGCCTTCTCTGCATCTTCATCTTCTTCAGGAGACTCAGGCCTGTGGACAAAACCATGGCCTCTTCCCTGAAAGACTGCTATTTTTTGGTGCTCGATTTCTTTCCCAATATCTTTTAAATTGTCCACTGGACATAGTGGGTCATTGTCACCTGCAATAAACAGCACTGGTACCCTTATATTAGCTGCAGCTGAGGCACTAACTCCTGTTCCATACAATGAGACCCCAACGCCAAAGCAGCCACCCTGGTCATGTGCAAGAATATCTATCACTTGGCCACCTCCAAAACAGAATCCAATGATGCCCAGTTTCTTTGTGATTCCTGCAGCAACAAATTCATTGACCATCCAATCTGCTGAGATAAAAATGTCTTTTGCAATATGTTCCGGATTTTGTCTAGCACGCCATTCTTCAAAGAGAGCTTTAGGCCTCTCTTTGGTCCATGGATCCCCGCGAAAAAGGTCTGGTACCAGAACACTGCAAAATGTTCACAAGGCAGCAGCAAAAAATCTTATCAGCAAAGGAATCTAAATGCACTCAGAACAGAACTCACCATGTCAAGCAAACATTTCTACAGAGATGTGTACAAGTACATTTTTGGCAATAAAAAGCAAGAAGGCATGATTACCAAGTAGTATTGTTGATTACTTGTGTATTTGTTTTTTCTTATTTTGATTTTCTTTTTCTTTTTTCGGGTAAGTAAAAAATCGTTAATAGCCCTGGAGGTAGCAACATATAAGGCAGGTTCCAAGTTAACAACTCAAAGAAAAACACAAAGGAACACATAAGCCTAATTCCACCAATAACCTATAACAGAGTATACATATAAACAACCAGTATGTGACTAATACTGCAGAGAATTCCATGTTTTGCTTTCAGGTGTTCATGATTTCATGATTACCAGACTTTCTGAAGTGTGAATCATCTACCTATATCAACTGTTTGATACAATTATTCTTTTCCAAAACATTTTTTTTGAGCAACCTGTCAGCTCTTGCATCTTTATATGTTGAGGTTCACTAGAGAGGAGTATATTACAGAGAGTGGAAACTGGCATGGCCACCCGAACACTAGATTAAGGGGTCTTACTCAGTATGACTTGTGTCCTTGGGAAGTTTGCGTATGGCGTATGAAACTGTCATACACGTATTGAAGGTCTGTCACTCATTGAGTTAGACTGAGGAAATGCTTACAAGTGAGATCTTGTTTTGGGTGAAGTTAAATTGAAGTAGTGTTACTGCAACTTACAGAAGGGAGTACCATGTCAACTACTACTCCATGACAAAATCTAGTTTCAGTCAAGTCACTAATTAGCAGCAATGCATAAGCTCAAAGGGGTAAATAACTGAGAAAAGCACAATATAATATGTCAACGTATGCAACGGGTACCATAAACAACTGATACAATTGGCCTATAGATGTAAAGGATCTGGAGCCGTCCATGAATACTTCCAAGTTCACGCATCAAGCAAACCAATAATCCAATTCCAAGCACAACCAATAAACCATTGTCATTTAAACTTATTATACATCACTAAAGTAAGAGAACAACATACCTTTATATGGATATTTTAACTGAATGGCCAGATTATATGCTACAACTGTTAGTATAGGTATACATTTTGCAGCTAAAATAGTCTGTTTATATTCAGCTCAGATTGTTTATAGTAATTACCAATATTCAAGAGTGGAAAAGTATAGCCTTGAGCTTATTTTATTTAACGTTAAAAAATTGAAATTCTAGAGAAACTGAAGAAGCTTCAGTTCCTCAGATGATTATAGCTGTCTTAACACTGATGCGAAAAAAACAAGCAGAGGTAGCTTTATAAGAAGTGCCTATTGTCAAATGTTCTTGCAGAATCCACAGAAATTTGCTCTTGTGCAGGGAGTGGAAGTATAGTAATACAGTCTTGTCCTCAACTTCACATAAGCTTATTATTTGTGAGAGGAGTGAAAATTACCAAAAGTTCATACAACTTACTTGTAACCATTGCAAGCAACAAGGTACGCAAAATCTCTTGTGGCTGAATCTTCAAAACCAAATACGTCAGACAAGAGCAAAATGCCAGTTCCATTATTATTCTTCACTGCCGTGCACAGATAAGCATTAATCGCATCATCTCCCTCTCCAATCGAGAGCTCCACCCCATTCACAAGTTCACATGTCTCATCTTCTGTGATATCTTCCACTTTGAATTGACTGGCACATATTCTACTGTTCTTGTTCGTTCTAGAAAGCCAGAAGGACCTCAAACAATTTATACTGCTCCTCTGGACGATAACTGAAACTTCATAGTCAGAATTTGCCTCTTCATTGATCTTATGCAAAGGTCCAGCATAATCACAGAGACAGATGCCAATTACAATTGCAAACAAAAACGCTTTTGTCAATTGATACAGCAAAATGATGTTTACTAGTACTCTTGTGACACCCTGGCATGACTAAGAGTTCGAGAGGAAAAAGCAAAACTAGAGATATGCATAGGTAGTTTACCAAACAAAGTGTAAAAGCATATGAAAGTTCACTTCATCTGGAGAGAATTTGATATAAAACTATTGACAGTTTCTAGGCTCTAGTTAAATTGTGGGTAATTAAGCAAATGAGAATCAGCTTGTTATTCCATATAACCGTTCTTATTTTATGGGTACCCAAAATCAATTTTACTTATTTTTCTCATCAATTTAGTAGCCAACTGGCTCAATCTATCCTATGATAGACCAACTTTGTCGTTAGTCTCTGGCAACATTATGTGTATCTAAAGCACTGTCAGTATCCTGGATAAGAACCAGAACAGGACAACGTCTTGGACCAAAACTGAAATGCTTCGATCTAACCTTATTAACATTACACAGACATCTGATCCAATTCCAGCTCATTCTTCAGGTTTCTCACTATTTGGGGTTCATAATTCTGGTTCACCTGTTATATTTATACTTTTTAAGTTTGCTTATAGCTTGATCATTCGCAGCTAAACAACAAATGTAGGCCACCCTTAACTTGATAGTTCTAAGAATAGTAAAGACATGGCTGCTTGAAGTTGGATAATAGAGTGCTCCAAACTCTAATAAACAGAAACTAAGTTAAAAAAACTGAAAGAAGATCAGATTTAGTTAGCTAACACATGAGGGATTGCCTTGTAGTGATCTTAGTCGTTTAGCTGGGAAATTTTCTTAAATTAAGTACTATCAAGCTCTTAGATCAGTAACTTCTCCTTAGAAGTTAAAAACAATGACCCGAAGCAGTTATAAACTGGTATTTGCAAAATCAAGGCCATTAAACTCAAAGAAACAAAAACGTACAGGAAAGTGGAGCTCATGTGATGCAAATGCTGGAACAGGCAGGCATGACTGTTTGAACAAGAAGTTGCTGCTGCAAAGAGTTGTTGGAAGAGCCCATGACAAGGGGATTGAACCCGACCACCCCATTATCTTTCTCACTTTGTAGTCCACTGCTGGCCCTGACAACAAAAAACTGGCAAACCAAGTATCCTAATCTGTGCTGTGAGTGCATGAAAATATCTCGTTTTGGAAGATATGGTCACGGACTCCTATGGTGCAAAATTAATCGAGTTTTGGCCCCAGTCAGCAGCCAGGCTTGAGGTTGTTAAGTGTTAACCCACAGATTATCTTCTTTTTTTTTGTGGTTTCCCGGAAAATAGCTAGATATCTCAATATTGTCACTTTTTGGTGCCAGGTCTCATTACCGGGAAATGGAAACAATGAATTCCAATCTTGTCCTCTCTGCTTGAAGTTCCAGGTTTCATAACCGGGAAATGGAAACAAAGAATTAAAGATTTCAAGAGCATAAAATTATACGAACTTTAAATGTATTTTGGAAGAAAAGAGTTCAAGTTCCTAACTTGGAATTCTTGAAAAATTACTGTTGAAGAGAAATTGACTGAAAACTACTTCAGTTGATCTAAAACTAATTTTTGGTTTCTGATTGAGGCAATAAATACATCTGAATACTCTGCTCTTTTTCTCAATCTCAATCCAACCGAAAACACTTGCTCTTCTTCCTGCTGCTGGCTGTCTTGATGGTTCAGGCCTATAAAGCTAGGGGAAGCATATTATCATTATAAGCACAAACTGCAGATGCAAACATTACAAACTTCGTGGCAAAGTCATTGATGCCTTTAACTCAGCTTTAACCTCAAAGTAATACTGATATCTTCCACAGCTGTACCATATATCTAGAGTATTAAGATAATTATAGCAAGCAACAATCATGCTTCATTCAAGGTTTCGAGTCTCCATACGAAGAGACTATAAACAATGGAGAGTGGTTTGCTGGTTAGACTCTTTTACCTGGGAAAACATGGACAGATTAAGCTTACAACAAAGATGTTGGACAGGCTTACACCTCAACAATTCCATCCAACCATTTTCTCAACGCTAAGATAAACATTTTCTGGGGTTTTGAAGTTAACATATTTTGAGGCCGAAATGGCTCTTTCTGGAGACAGCCCACATGAGTTAATCTAGTCAAAGAAACTACCATTGACTGCTTTTCTGAAGCTCTTATGATGGAAGATGATGAAAATGGCAGGTCGGTTTGAAGAAAATGCAGTTCTTGTTTATGGGCTCGTATTAAAATTGAAATGGCGTCAATTGAGCAATTTCTTGCATAAGCCAATGTTCTACAATTGCATACAAAATTAAACATATTTGAGAAAATATCAGCAACATGAAAATGATTTTAGAAGGTTCACCTCAAGAAACATACATGTCTGAGAAGTATTCATCAATCCCAATGCAGCATAGAACCTTCGTTCAAATTCTCAATTCATAAACCCTAAGCCAACAAGTAGAAACCCTGCTGCTGCTTTGACATGTATAACTTTCCCCAGTTCCTGCAGTAGGGGGGTGGCGGGCGTGCCTGGGTCGGTTCGTGACAGAGAATTCCAACCTGGGTAGCGAACCTTCAGTTGCAGTTCTAATTCCGGTTTGGTTAGAACCGTAACCCATAAGAAAAGTCACGGGGCAAATGCTAATTACTATTCCCTCCGTCTAATTGAAAGTGTCATATTTTCCTTTTTTATTTTTCTCAAAATATGGTGTTTTTGAAAAACAAACCCAAAAACAGCTAATCCAAACGGAGCCTATGTCATATACCCAAAATGGAAAACAAAATTTCTCGTTTCAATTTTTATCCTTCAAGATTTCCTCATTCTTTACTTTTATTAGTGGGTCCCTTGATTTTCATTTGCGGTAAACAAAAGTTGCAAGACATGAGATACACACAAGATTTGAAGTGATGTGTGAATATCACTCTTGTTGACAGATTGAACTTCTTGTAGGTAGCTTTGGGCTCACATGTCATTCATGTCTTCTTGACCACTAATAACCACACATTCTTGTTTCTAACAGTGATTTTGAAGTGGCAAAATCGGAAAACAAAACTGAAACTTAGTACTGTACATAAAAAATTCAACTCCCAAAGCAAGACAAAGTTTTTGGGACGGAGGGAGTATTTTTTTCCCTATTACATTCATTTACTTACATAATTCATTGAATACCTTCAAATTTTCAATATTAGTTTTTTTCTTTCACAAATGTTAGAGAAAACACACACACACCACTCACTCAAACGACGCAGAAGGCATCGAACTGGTCCAAAGGATAATCTAAGGGGGACCCATAGAGAAACCTCATCCAACCAATTGATGACAGGAAGGACTCCCCATGGACCTTAAATCCAGAGTAACTACCGCACGATCTTTCGATGTGGGATAGTGCACCCAACCCCCTCTCACGCAATCCTCGCCAGAAGTCTGGTTTTTTTCAAATTTTCAATATTAGTTGTAATATTCTTTTATCGAAATTGTGAGGTACTATTTGGTAGAATTTGTATCATCTTTCTTTTCCTTGTTTGGTAAATAATCACATGAAAATTTTATTTTTCTCTAATTTTATTTTCTCCGGCTTCTTCTTATCTAATTTTGTGGTTACGAGTGAATAAGTCCAGGTCGGACTAAATTAGACACTCGTAACAGCAGAGATAAGAAGAAACTAAAAAAAAAAACAAAATTCGAGGAAAATAAAGTGTTCATGTGATTATTTAACAAACAAGGAAAAGAAAGTTGATACAAATTCTATTAAAAGAATATTACAACTGGGGTGGCAACGGATTATGTCGTATCGTTATTGTGTTCAAGTCAAAAAGTGTCACCTCTAACTCAATCTACTAGATTTTGAAGTCGTGTCCTACGTATTAATAGGTTGACACGATCCAACTTGCTTAACCCGTTGATAGGGGCGTAAAATGTAGTGCATTTATATGCATAAGTTGTTAGTTAATTATGTTATTTGAACTTTATCTTGAGTAGAAACTAGTTAATTTTGTTCTTATATGGTTCTAATAGGTGAATAGTTCAATTGGAGAGAAAATAAATAAAAAATGTGATGCAAAGAAGTAATGGAAGAAGAAGAATTTAAGAGAAAGAGATTTGACAGAATTGACATATTTCAGTAGTTTGGTGATAAGTTGAGTTACTAAAATCATATTGAGATGATTCTTGATTTATTTTAAATTTGAGAGAATTATCTACAATTCTTATGAGACATTAGAATCCACTTCTCATGTTTTCATAGTAAAAAATCCAAATAATTGAAGCATATTTGCAGTGCAATGTACTTTTGACCAGTTCTAGTATTTTAGGTATATCTCAGTGTCCCGACTCCAAATGACGTGATTTTTATGGCATTGAAAAATTAATTCAAAGGATTACAACTTTCATGTTTTGTACAAGAGTTGATTTGACCTTATTGATGAAGTTTTTGGGCTTCAAATATGATCCACACGCGGATCCATGCCCGGTGCTGATCATCAATTTGGACTTCACGTCGGACTTCTTCAGATTCTTTTATATTTTGAGCTTGGCCCAACGACCGGTACCAGACATTGGGACGACACTACATATTTCAGTAATTTGGTGATAAGTTGAGTTACCAAAATCGAATTGAGGTGATTCTTAATTTATTTTGAAGTTAAGATAATTATCTACAATTCTTATGGGACATTAGAGCCCATTTCTCATGTTTTCATAGTAAAAAATCCAAATTACTGAAGCATATTTATGCTGCGATGTTCTTCCAACTAGTTATCAGTATTTTAGGTGTATCTCAGCGTCTATACCTCTAAATGACTTGATTCTTATGGCATTAGAAAGTTAAAGCAAAGGGTTCACTTCCATGTTTTGTGCAAAAGTTGATTCGATCTTATTGATGGAGTTTTTGGGCTTCAAATATGATCCAAATGTGGATGCTTGAAGATCCGCAAGTGGATCCATGACCAGCGCCGATCATCATTTTGGATTTCACGTCGGACTACTTCAGTTCTTTTGTATTTTGAGTTTGGCCCAATGACCGGTGCCAGACATTGTCAGGACATTGGGCCAACACTACATGTTTTAATATTTTGGTGATAAGTTGAGCTATCAAAATCGAATTGAGATGATTCTTGATTTATTTTAAAGTTAAGAGAATTATCTACAATTCTTATGAGATAATAGAGTCTACTTCTCATGTTTTCATAATCAAAAATTCAAATTACAGAAGTATATTTGTGTTGCAATGTTTTTCCAACCAGTTCTCAAAATTTTAGGTGTATCTCAATGTCCAGACCTCCAAATGACTTGATTCTTGGGCATTGGAAATTAATTTAAAGGATTACAACTTTCATGTTTTATACAAGAACTGATTTGTCCTTATTGATGGATGTTTTGGGCTTCAAATATGATCTATACACATTTCCTTGGAGATCTGCGAGCAGATCCATGATGAGCACCGATCATAAATTTGGACTTCACGTCGGATTTCTTTGGATTCATTTGTATTTTGAACTTGGCCCAACGACCGGTGTCGGATATTAGGCTGGTCATTGGGTTGGACATTATAAAAAAAATGTACGAAAACATAATTTTTCAACTCCAATAAAACCTATTCCTACCTTGTTTAGTATACATCTTCGAGAAACTATATCTTCATGAATCCGATTAATTTAGCAACCAAGTACCCCATCCCCTTCCCCATTTTTTATTTCCGACAACTCTCGCTCTCAAAATAAAAAATGTAATTTAAAAAAATAAAGCAACTTGGATCGCTAACTAAAGGTGTTGAACATATCCATTTGAAAATAATGCATTTCAAACTACCATTGATTGAAAAACTTCATGTGTAATCGTGTGCTTTGGAGGCTTAAGCGGCTGACACGAACATGCGAGTGATCATGCATAGCTTGAGACTTGACAGAAAAAGGAGAAGGAAGAGTTCTTTACTACAAAAGGCATCGTTCCATGATACAGACGTTTAGAAATGATCGATAACAGCTTGATCCATATTTTCTTTGAAGTCAAAATGTCCTGATCGAAAATTGCCAATGAGACTCGAGATAAGCATTAAACATGAAAGCTTTATATTCGACAGAGAAGATAAGGATCCTGCACTTTGGCAGAATTTTTATTTTTTTTTAAGCTCACTTTGGCAGAATCTAATTCTTCCGAAGTGTGGAACTTTGGCAGAATTAGATTCTCTCTAGTGAGGCACCTCACGACATGACAAGTTTAGTAACTGATATTACAAACTGAGATTACCAATTGGCATTACTTCCATCATCCGAGTAAAAAGGGCAAGAGAATGACACCTTTGCTAGCCAACTGATATTAAGTCAAAGTCATGAAAAATGTTTATGGAACTTATGTACTATCTAGATAATGTTCTATTAAAAACCAGGAGGAGAATGCACGCACATCGCGGGGATGTTTGACGCGTGCATTAAAGAGGATTTTTTAGATGTCTGTGGTGAGCAAGCAAATGGAGATAAAAATAAGATAGCAATACAGATTAAGTAATATTAAGGAAATATAGCTTCCGCTAAAAACTATTATGAAATGCTGAGTGTAAAGGCTAAAAAAATAATCCAATCCTGGAATCCAAAAGGGAGAAAACTGAAGAATGTGAAAGAGGAAGAATTGAAAGAGCCATAACTGATACTCAGACAATAACTCAGCATCATACCCATTGGAATGTAAATAATGTTTTATTACTGGTAGAGAAGCTGTTTCAAACAGCTGAACTTCAGACAAAGCAGGTGTTGACATAATTGTGAGTGTTTCAGACAATTAAAATGGAGTTATACTGCAATTACTAAGGTTATCAACAACGTGACTCTATTTTAATTACATAATAACCCCATTTTAGTAATTGCACAAAAACACACGCTTATATAAATTGGACCAAATGCACAAATGATCGCAAAATAAGCCCATATTCCACAAATACCCAGATGTGGCTATAAATGCAAGCTTTAAATGTACAAACATTGGGATTTTAATGTAAAAATTTCCAAACACATGTTGCAATTAGTTGTACCAAAAGTTTGGAAAAAGTAACATATTTTCCAAATTCCCAAAATACCTCAGCCCATGTGGTTGAAATTCAACTTCCTCTTTAACCAAAACTCAATCTTATATGGTGTAAGGATGTTTTACATTCCAATCAAACTAAATTTTGTTATTAGGGCCAATAGTTCATTACTTTACGTTAATTTTGTTGGCAACGGAAATTAACAGGTAGAATGGCCATATTCATATCACTTCACCGTGACCATGCAACTTTTTAAACATATGGCATGATTTCCAAGTAGGCCAGTTTGACCCGGACTACCCCTAAGTATAGTTTATGGTTAAGTTTGATAGAATGGATAACAAGTACTTAATTATTGCATTTATTCTTTGTAGAGAGTAAGATCTGCCTCTCAAGTGGATAATTAATCCATTATTTTACCCACGCATTAGCTCAAGATTCATCCAATGTTTCGTCCATTTCAACGTCTATTTCCTCCTCTATCATGATAGTAGCATTATCTCTTCTTTTTTTTTTCAAAAAAAAAAAAGAGAAAAGAAAAGAAAGAGAAGAACATGGTGCTTGATGCCTTTCCTGATGCACAATGACTTTTCAATCAAATACATATTAATCATTAGATTCCCACCATCCCACAAAGGGCATATAGGGCATTTAAGTGCAAAAAAGAGTGCCTATAAATACAAGAAGCCTATTTTGTTATTTCATGTGCTAACTCGATCAGAGCTACCAAGCTTCGACAATCGCAACCAATTACAAAAATCTATTGCTCCTTAAGGAAAAAAATGGCTGCTGTCGTTGCCAACTACGACATCAACATTTCAGAAATCACAGCCAACAGTAATATTTTATGCATATTCTTTAAAAATTCACGCATTAGATTTATAGTTCGCTTGCATTGCATGTTTAAATCCTTTTTAAATAAAAGAGTGGTTTTTATGGTGTTTGGATTAAGACGGGCTTTGTTCCTTGATGGAAATTAGTGAAAGCGGAGGGAGTCCAGTCCCCTGAGATGGAAGCTATATTGAAGGCAACTGCAGACGATGCGATATGGAATACAATTGAGCGATTTAAGGGCATGGACATGAGCAATAAGAAAAAAATGATTGTATGCCTTGCTAGACCCTTTTTGTTTTTGAGTTTTGAGTGTGGTTTTTTGACTGGTTTTGGGAATCATATTGCTAAATCACACCAAATAATTGCCCCCCAATTTATTCATAGATTTTAGGCCTCTATTAGTTTTTTTTTTTTTTTTTAATGCTTACAATTGAATTCGCACATGCATTTCAGTTTTTAATTGATTCGTTAGCAGCAGGCAATTTGTTTTCCAATGCTGATTCTGCAAGTTCTTAATTTTCATACATTTGAGTACTGAAAAAGTACCACGTAAACTTTGCATTTTGCATTGACTAGTTTTGACAAATCAAAAAAAAAAAAAAATTTCATAAACAGTAGCTATAGTGTGAAATTCTTTATTTGAATACAAAAGAGAATGCAGAATGAATTTTGAGGCCATAATAGGACGTTTAAATAACTTACAAAAAGCTTGTGTGGAAACTTTTGAAAAAGTATAAGGAGTTGCAATTGAAAGTAGTTTAGTTTGTACATTCTTAAATTGCTTATGCAATTTATTACTATTATTTTCTTATATTTTCTTAAATTGTAATGTAGTTTCATATTAATATGAATTTTCTTTTTGTGTGTGTGTGTGTGTTTTTTTTATCTAAAAAAGAAATGTTTGGGGTTTACACCTTACAGAACAACATGATGGGCAGTGGGGGTCGAGCTCAACTCGGCATTCCTCTTCCTGAGCCAGTGAACCCAACTGACCCTCACGTGATCACGATCGCAAAACTTGCAGTGGAAAAGCACAACGAGAATGCCGGGACAAGCCTGGTTTTCATCCAAGTGATTGGCGGCCTGCAGTGGAACCTTCTTATTGGCGCTCTCTATATGCTTATCATTACAACTCAGGATTCTAAGGGCACATATACCGATTATGCAGTGTTTCTTGAGACCTGTTTGGGTCAGAAGTACCTCCTCTGGTATAAGCATTAATCAAGCATTACTGCCCCGATCAATTGAGGATGTTTTAAACGATGGATGCACTTCCCACGGCTGCATTTTATATTCAGTAAATAAAAGCAGCTGTTTGTGTTTGAGTTTGTATACATGTGAGTATTTTGTTTCTCTATTAATTGCATGCAGGTTTCAATCTCTGTGTTTTGTATGTCGACTACGTACTACGTTCGTTCGTGATTAGTTTTAAAGTGAATCCAAATATACTACTGAGTTAGAGATGAGAGATCTTCCACTTCCTTCCTGGAGCCACCCATTTTGTAATCATCCTATCACGTGCTAATCGAGTAGGGATGACAATCGCGATTTATGAATTGGGTTTTGGCAAGCCCAAATTTGACTTAAAAAATAAGTGGGGCTTTTGGACTTTCAGCTTCGGGCCTAGATTTGAAGGCTCAACCTCGGCGCCTCATTTAATCTGAGTTTTGAGCTCATATCAGGCTTGATCTAAACTCATAATTAACTATATAATTATATATAATATATTAATATTTAAAAATAATTATAAATTTTGTATATAAATGATTAATATTTTAATGTTATAATATGTATAGTTATATATGTACATATCATTAAATATGCAATTATATATATATATATTGTATAATTATATATATGAATGGGTTGGATCTTAAGCATTAGACTCAAACTCGATTCATATTTAATTTGAGCATATTGTTGAGGCTCAAACTCTACCCGACCTTATTAAACATAAGGCTCATTAGGATATTTTAGGGTTGAACAGGCCGGACTCGGGCTAAACCGGCCCAATTGATTGCCCTATAATTAAGTTTGTAATATTGGTCCTCAATGTTTAGTTCTTGTACAAAATTAGTTTCTAATATTTTGATCACAACAAAATTAGACAGAAGGTGAAAGTGTAAGAGATAGTTTGAAGCAGCCAAATGAGGATATATAATGGACATCCCAAGTTTATAGAAACCGGTAATCAATGAAGATTTGAAGATGAATGTCAGCTAGCTCGTACGTTTGTAGTTGCTCTATCTAAATCTTTTTTTTTTTTTTTTTTTGTCGATACGATAGAATTCCTATAACCTAAATTAGCCTATTCTAAGGGGGAGGGGGAGGGGACTCGATGTGAGTAGAAACTCCATCGAAACTGATCAATGAAAACCGTCACATATTGTGAAACTAGCTCTATCTAAGCTAGTCACTTTGAAACTTTCAGTTTTTTTTTCTGATGTAACTTGAAAGAGTTTAGAAGCTTCTCTTTATGGCAGCTGCCAAATCTTTAAGGAACAGTTTTCCCAGAAATTCCAGCATCTTTGCTAGCCAAGTTTCTTGTTGGCCAACTTTCTGGAGAGCCGAACCTGACTAAACACCTTGGAGCAATTCTCTTCTTCAAGCCAAAAGAAATAATCTGCTGCCTTTTCACTGAAACTGAAGGATCAATTCCCATATTTTGCACCAAAAGATCCATAACTGCTTTGATCTTCATTTCTGATTTCAAGTGGGTAAGTCATTAAAGCTGCCAGCCCCCCTTCTTCAGACCAACCGCATCTCTTGTAGAACTCCCTCTTGAGCTTCCATGTTTGTTCCTGGTGATGCCATCAAATAAACTTCCGCAATAAATGATCTCTTTTGAGAATTAAAACCTATTCTCTTAACTCTCTCCACAATTTCTTTGAATCTCTTGGGACATAATATTCAACCACACCACCCTATCATTAAATCCCAATATTTCAAGTCAGAGTAATGTTCAAATTTATCCTAAAATCTCAGGGCATTGCTCAATTGCAAATAGAATATTCATCGGAATGAACCAAATTCTTAGGGATGTTATAAGATGGTAGGATACTCTGTTACGAACTTCTATCCGGTAGTGTCAGCCATCTACATGCCAACATGAAAACGTCAAAGCTTGAGAATCCCATGTATGCAAACTTAGGCAAAACTACTTGCAGGGACGGTTAAGATAATTTTTGGGTATATGCTTATGAGGGTTGAGATCTCAGCATCATTCTCATGATTCTTTAAAAATGCAAGTACTGTGTCTGCATTTTTGGGAATCCAAATTTAAGATGCTTTGAGGCAAAAAGGGGCTCTTGTATAGCTAGCACAAATAAGTAGATAGTTCAGGTATTATTTTTACTCTTGTTTGCTTCTCCAAGTTAGTCTTCATTGTTGAATCAATACTTCATAAAGAGACTTAAGAATCCTAAAAGTATCTCATACCACCATGCACCATATTAGTCGTAAATTATAGCAAACAGATCCAAAAACTGAAAGCAAACGACTACTGCCGTCCTACTTTATCAACCATAGGTTCAGTATGTGTACTATTACGTGTTTTCGCATTAGAAACAGGAAGAACTTCACCAATTATGGTCACAAAGGACGGCAGAACAAGAAGAGATGTACTCTAAAAAGGATCTCATTATGGCGTTTTTCAAAGGAAAAATTTGTGCATTAATTTTGGGCTTTGGGTTCCATCGGCAATTAACTGATTTCTGCTGTTCTTGTATTTCATTATGCAGGATTTCTCCGTTTTTTTTTCTTGTATATGCATCACAAGCAAATGACAAGTACTTTGATATGCTCTGGAAACAAAACAGTAGTATCTTTCTCACGGTTCCAGAAATAAGTGATGCTGGAGCGACCAAAATATTAGGGCACTGATCGTGTTAACTGATAAGTGACTAATTTGAGCTATTTTAGAATGATATTTTATATTATTTTTAGTCACTTTTATAATATTATAGGAAGAAAACGGATCATTTTGGCTATAATTGATGTAAAAGGCTTTTAAGTGATTAAATAAGGTTTTTGTCACTTTTTACTTGCATTTTGTCCATAATTTGTATAGAAGTTGGAAGGGTTAATTCCATTTTATCCTCTCAAACTATACACGAAATCTCACTTCAATCCCTGAACTTCAAAATGGGACACTTAAATCCCTAAACTACAAATTATGTTCCAGTTAAGTAAAATTGGTGACGGAATCAAAAAACTTAACCACGTATTAGGAATGTGGAGAACATGCTCCAATGCATGATTGTGTAAGTGTTACAAACCAAAAAAAAAAATAGGGACACAAAAGTGATTAAATAGGTTTGTTTTAAGAAAAGAAAAATAAGAAAAAATAAATAAAAAGAAAAGAAAGAAAAAAAAGAGAAGATAAAAATCACCCCCTAATCATTTCTCTTTCATGCACCAAGTACACTGTTAACCCATTTTTGCACCCTATTTTTCCATGCATCTTTCTTTTCATTTGGTGAGAAACCCATTTGGTGAGAAACCCAGCATTGGATCAACCAAATTCCACTCATTTTCTTGGACTTTCTTGGCTCTCTCTTTTCTCTCAACAACACAACACAATAGAAAAAAACACTCCATTTTTCCTCCCAACCTCACTCTCTCCCTCTCGGCCCTTTCTCTCAACTCACAACACTATCACACACTACACCAAAAAAAAAAAAGGAAGAAAACTCTCTCGGCTCTCTCTTTCTTCCCCCTCTCAATTTCACCACAATAACAACACTCCCACACACAAATCAAACACAAAAGGGAGCAAACAAGATACAGTCAAAACTTGAAATTGCATAAAAAATTTCAACCAAGGGATTGCGACCTACATTGAGGTATTTTTCCTGTTTTTGTTTAGCACATTATATCCATGTTTCAGTGTTCAATTTCCTTTTGCCTTTGCTGGTTTCTTTCGTTGTTGGGTTACTAAGTTCTGGGATGGGTCATGAAGAAACATTATGAAGAAAAGTATGAGATTTTGATATGCACGCTCGATGGTTGAAAAAAGTTCTAACTGAAAACCGAATTAAAGGAGTGAATTTGGTGTGTATGTTTTGCTCAGATAGATGGTTATAACTAGCACAAGGCCCGGAAAATGTTTGGTTCTTCAAATTTTGAGTTTTGTTTAACCTAAAAAGCTAGAAACGGTTTTTCAAAATTAGGGGGCTGTTTTGTTTTAATTCATCATTTTGTTGTTGTTTTCTTGTTAAACTAAGATTATAGTCGTATTGTAGACGGTCGCTTCAGTTTCATCAGAGAGAGAAGAAAAAAAGAAGAAGAGAGGAAAAAAGAAAGAAAAAAAAAAGAGAAAGAAATGTTGGGGTGGTTTTTTATTTTCTGGTGGGCTTGCTTCTTTAATTTCAGTTGGGTTAGAGTTTTTTTTCGGGCTTTCGTTTCGACTCTGGGGTTTTTTTCCGCTCGGGCTTGCTTTTGCTTTAATGAAAATAGCCTGCATTTTTATTTTGGGCCAGCCCAAATAAAAACAAATGGCCCAATTTCGTTTGGTTGTGTTTTGCCCAAATCAGAAATGAATTTGGCACTTTAGCTCCTGATCTTTTGAGTAATTTTTTTGTGACTCAAAAAATTTAAGATTTCTTTCATTTAGATTCTTAATTTAATTGCATCTTGACCCCTAAATTTTATCTTGATTCCATTTTGACCCTAAACTTTTGAAAAATTGTATTTTTTCCAAAAAATTTTCTAATTTTGTAATTTAATCCCTAGTGACTTTTTGACTCTCTCTATTATGATTATTTCTTTTCTTTAATAGCTAATTATGTTACTCTTGAATTTTTCAACTTGTAACTTTTAGATCTCCTTAAGTTTCTTTATGTTTTGACATATTAATATGAATTTAGTACTTTTATTATTATTATTATTATTTCCAATTAAATTGGTACCATGATCGTTTTGTTCATTTTGAGTATAAATAGGGTAATTTAACTCCACTTAGTCAACACTTCAAAAGGGAGGTACCCCTATTATCATTTAAATTTCAATTACGTACTTTTATGTGCTCCTATGTGTTTATAGATTTTTACATGCTTTGTTATTTATTTGTGTAAGTGCCCGGTGCAACCCAATGAGTACAAACAAATTCACAATGATGCACAAAGATATATCAAATTTAAGCACAATAAAGAAAACTTAATTAAAGAGAAAGGATAAGAAATGCAAACCAAATATCAAACCAATAGCCTCTTCAATTGATGGCGATGCTAACCAAGATGTACAAGTGAAGGCTCACTCCTTCCTCACCCCAAACACACTTTGGTTGAGCCAAGGAGTTTTACAACTATTCTAGTTAACCCTCAACAACCTACACTTGAAAGATCACTCACCCAATTAAGAACTATTTTATACAAATGAGGCAACCTTCACCAAGGTTTTACCACTTCAAGTGATAGGTTCACCTTCACCAAGGTTTTACTTCTCCTAGAGAGAAACCTTCACTTGAGCAACCTCACAACCCAACTTCCCCAACCCCTTATACAACCAACAAAGAATCTTTCTACTAAAAAATCTCACTTGTAAGCTTGTATTTTGTGTTGGCAAAAGTCTTTTGTCTTCTTGTGCTTTGGGGTATTTATAGAAGGTGAGAAATGGCTTCAAAAGGCTCTCTAACGGTCAAATATTAAATGCTGTCAAAACTAGCCGTTGGCCTGTCGGACGTCCGAACCACCTGTCGGACGTCCGAACCCTGCGTCCAAACCACCTGTCGGACGTCCGAACCCTGCGTCCGAACGTCGTCAGAGAGTCATCAAATCTTTGCGAAATTTCTCGGACGTCCGATGCGATCGATGTGCGTCCGATGCGTGCGTCCGATCCTTCCGGACGTCCGATGCTTCCTCACGAGCGTCCGACAGAGTTTCCTTCTTGATGTTCTTCATCCTTTCGGACGTCCGACATGAGTGCCCTGTTTTTGCTTCTTCTTTTATGCCACAAGAATCTGTTCTAACAAATTACTCACATAAAAACATTAACCCAAATCTACATATTGGTTTGTTAATCATCAAAACCAAGGATTGATCGACCAAGGTCAACAATTTGATTCAAATGTTCATTCAAATTTTCTTATGTTTGTTTAGTTAATTTTATAATTATTTGGGAGGTATTTAAATACCTCAAGTTGTAATAGATAGGTAATATTTTGCAAAAATTGTAATTAGATAAACCAATGTAATAGATAGGATAGGCAGGTTTATTTTATCATATTTTCCCATTTTAGATTGTAATGAGGTCTACTATTGTAATAGTAGAATAGATAAGTTTATTTTATTATATTTCTCCATTTTATATTGTAGTTAGGCTCCCCGCTGTAATAGGTAGGTTTTGTGTGTTTATGTGGTTTATGTGTTTATATGCTTTATTCGCTTTTCTTAGAATTTTTACATCTAGATATTATACTTATGTATTACGTGTTACGTGTTACGTGTTACGTGCTCTTACGTGTTTATTTGTTTTAATTTTTCCTTTATTTATTTTACTATGTATTATGAATGCATGACGTCACTACATTAGTCCAACGTTAGTTGTGATTTCTCCCTCCGCTTACATGCTAGTTCAACGCTAGTAAGGAATTTTAGAAATGGGTTAGTCCAACATTAGATCGTTAGATCGTTCATGCGTTAAATTTATCTTTTCTGTGACATTCATTACATTTTTATACATATTTTTTTATTATTTATTTTATGATCTTTTCTCATCTGCATGATATTTTCTATTATTTTATCCCCTACCCTCTATATGTGTTAATCACATCATGTAGGATTGCATCTCATTTAAGAAATTATAAAATAAGTTAGTTCATTTGCTTGTCTAAGTTAGGAGAATTACTTTTTAAACATGGAAAATGGACGATTATAACTTTTTAGTTTAAATACCCCGTTAATCCCTGTAAAAGAAAATTATGTCACGAGTTTTTACCTCCCGTACCCATTATATTGCATCCCTTTTTTCTTAATCACTTATACCTATTTATATAATATAATTCTCTTTTCTTTGAATTTCATTTTTGCATACTCGTGACGCCTTCAAGGGATTATTTTGGCATTCGCAATTAATGCAATTGATATCAATTAAACCCTTAGATGGACATTTTGTCCCTTTCGATATTTTTTATAAATTTAGATTTGCATCCATGTAGGAAACATCCAAACGTGATAAATTTAAGGGTTAGGTTAGGATAATTTTTTATTAAACCTCACAACTAGTTTAGACTAGATTGAAAGGGTGCCTTAGATTTGAGTCAATCGAACCTTTGTCTATCCTTTCTTCAACCGTGACTCCCGAACTTTTTTTTTTCTTGTTTTCAAAAATCTGGAATTGTCGAAAAGAGTTTCATTTTTATTTTATTTAAATTTTGTTAAAAACATTTTGGGTGACTTGGTACATCCAAACTCAATACCAAGTGGCGATTCCTATTTTTTTGAAAAAATTTTTTTTGACTAAATTTTGGATCCAAACTGTCGCATTCTTTAAAGTCCCCTTTTAGCCCTTTTTCACTTATTTTTAAATGAAAAACCACATCTTTTGTAAACATCATTTTCATCGGGCGCGACATTTTCTATGCCCAAATTATAGAAAACACTCTCTTGATCGGAGAACAAGCATTTTCGACCCTTCGATTGAAGTCTTTTGAAGAGAATCAGGAGATTAATCTTTGATTCAAGAATTTTCAAAGATTGTAACCATCTTATTATTTTATTTAATATATTTAATATTTGTGCAAGTTTTCTAGTCTTTTATTTTAGCAACGAAATTTATGCTTACAATATATTTCAAAAAAGTCTAGCAACTAGGATCGTTGACTAAATGTGTCGAACGTATACATTTGAAAATAATGCATTTCAAAATCACTATTGAGTGAAAAACTTCATGTGGAAAACGTGCGCTACTTAAACATAAATCCTTAAAATGTGGAAATTCAAGACACTGTGATATTAATTGTTACGCATGTGAGCTAATCATCACCATATAAGACTTTAAGCGACCTTCATTTGCATGGATCAGCACAACAACTTAAGGCCAAGTCTGCAAATGAAGTGGCTCCAAGCAAACAGGATATAATTTTCAGCTGGCATGAGAAATCCAGGAAGAAACACCAAAATTGTTGGCTCATGTTAAGAAGCACACTCAATAGTGGATCAGAAAGTAGATCGAATTTCATTGATGGGTAACATAAATCTAGGAGAAGGATTCTTTTGGATTCCCTGTGTTTGATGTGAAATTATTTTGGATTCAGTCTACCAAAATTATTCGTTCATGTTCACACACAGGCTTTATGAGATCTTCCACTGTGACTTGGCTGGCTGATATATATTTTGTAGTTTTGTTCATTCAGTTGACATGAAGGAACACCAAGAATTTGTATTGCCAATCCAAATAACAACCGAAGCTTCAAATTCAAGAGTCGCCCTTTAATTGATATTTAGGCAAAGGCGAGTAGGTTTTGTACTATCTGTTTTGATTGCTTTTTATCCAAAATAAAGTATCCAAAATACTTAGGGTCGCCTTCAAACTCAAGGGTTAATGTGTTTTGATTGTTTTTTATATCCAAAATAATTTGAACTTACATGCATCAAAGACAAAGCAACGCAAAAGTAGAACATTTAAGTATCTTGATTTCGTGACGAGTTCCATATGAATCTAATACAGTAATCGCTGTATTTTCCTTATCATGATGAGTATTCAAAGACATTATCCAGCATTTTCTCTTATTTTGACAAAATTTTGGTTGTACAATGACTGCAAAAGCAAGCTGTATCCTTGCACGGTGGACTGACTCGGATATGGCCAGAAAAAGGAAGACTTGACAGGGACAGCACGGACAATTGATTTTTGCCTCAATGCTAAATTGCTTATTCCCAAGACAGTAATGTAGACGGATCCCAGAGAAATCTGGGGTTTTATTAGTTAATTCATGGCACTAAAACAGTTACAGGAGTAGTGAATGCCGACGGATTGGTGCTTTGGAGGCTTAAATGCCTGACATGATCATAGAAATCTTCATAAATTCTAAACTACAAGTAATCATGCATGGTTTCAGACTTTACAGAAACAGTAGAGGGAAGCGTTCTTCACTACAAAAGGCATCGTTCCATGATTCAGACGTTTAGACAGGTTTTTCTTTCAAGTCAAATTTTCTCTTGCGTGTTTTTCGGGTGGTTTTGACAGGTTTTGGAAATCATATTGCTAAACTGCACCAAATAATTGCCGCTCAATTCATTCATAGATTTTATTTCTCCACGACTATTTTTATAATGCTTAAAATTAAAATTGCACGTGTGTAATACAAAAGGAAACTAGATGCTGAGCTTAAGTTGGGATTTTGCACAAGAAATCTTTATCAAAGTGTAGTTAGGTTGCTACTGTATAGTTTTGATTTGTGCTGACCAGAACGTGTTTTGCATTATGTTAGAATGCTTGTGTGCATTCTTTGCTTATCAATTAAAGGTGCCATTTACGTGAAAAAAAAAATAAAAAATCACACATGTCGATCGGTTTTTTACAGATTGTTTGGGAGCAGACAATTTGTTTCCCAATTTTGATTCTGGAAATTCATAATTTTCATACGTTTGAGTACCAAAAAAAGTACAGGTAAACTTTGTAACTGGTTTTAGCGAACTAAAAAAATTTGGTAAACGGCATATAGATAGTTCACATAAGATACAGTGTGAAATTATTTGTTTGAATACAAAAGAGAATGAAAACAAAAAAAAAGTAAAATGAATTTTCAGGCCATACTAGCTAGCTAGGACATTCAAATTAACTTATAAACAGCTTGTATATAAACATTGAGAAAGTATAAGGAGTTGCAAATGAAAGTAATCTCTACATCGATGAGGTCTTTGTCTAGTAATTGAAATTGAAACTCCAAGATTTAGAAGTCCCGAGTTCTCATCTCCTCTCCCACTTTTTTGCTTCTTAAATCCCATCTCTTCTTTATTAGAAAAAAAAATTTTAAAAAGAAAGTAATCTCTACATTCTTGAATTGTCTCAAGCAATATCTTATATTTTTAGTTGTCTACTACTTAGGCAGGTGGTCTCTTGAATTGTTTGATTTGATTAAGCCTCTTCCAAGTATATATTGTAGTTGCTTTATTAATTGGTTGGATTTGGTATTCTTGTTGTTTGTTTGAAAGGACATTCTAATTGATTTTGGGAACTCAATTGTTTGGGGTTCTCTTACTGACGACCAAAAAAAAAAAAAAAAAGTCTGGGGTTTACAGAAGGACATGATTGACAGGGGTCGAGCCTGTGCAATAATAAATACCTGCTCAAACAAAATATAATTTCTGTAGATAGTGATAAGCAGGGTCGAATCCACAGGGACTGGGGATAATTCGTTTCTTCTAGAGTTCAAAGTATGGGGGGATTTTTGGATTAAATGCTAACTAAATAAATTAAATGCAGAAAATAAATAAAAGAAATAATTAAGAGAAACTCTAGCCAAGGGTACACTTCAGAAATGGTTCATGCGCTGATCATCGATGCAAAAATAATTCCAACCTTTACTAATAGATTGGTTCTAGTTGTCTCGCACGCGCTAAACAACCAACCCTTCCTTAATTTATCGATAGCTAAGGTACGACCGTTAGCTATTTCTCTAACCCAAAAACAACCCTAGGTACGACCGTAGGATTCAATTTCTAGGTTGCATTAATAATTAGAAAGGCCCAATCCTAACTAACAAACACGCTACGAGGGTTTATTTAAGCCAGATCAAATATTCCCCTGACACAAATCCAATTATGCCAGTTGCTACTGGGATAGAGATAACGAACAATTACGGATTCAATTACCCCTATATAGCAAAACAGCCTATGTGAATAATTAATTATTGCGCACTAACCAATCATACACAAAAGCTATAACAATTAAAAGCAGGAAACATATGAATACCAATAAATGGAGGAAACAATTAAAATAAATTCGATCTCACAATAATTGTTGAACCAAGTCTTCAGTTGTCCCTTGACTAGAAATAAGAGGTTAGTTCTCCATTAATGGAGAACAACCATGCGAAAGAGCTAAGAAAAGAAAACTAAAACTATGCTAAAAACCTAAACTAAAAAACTATTCAATCCCCCACCTTCTGCACGTTTCTCCCTTTTTAAAGCCAAAAGAAAGTCTAATGCTTTCCGCCTTTTTCGTGGTCCCCGCACGAATTGAGAGTTAAAGTCCAAGAAGGAAACTCTTCCACAAGGTGGGGCCCATCCGAATTGCTTCTTGATTTTAAGCCTCTGTACGTTCCTAATGACTAAGGCTTCTTATCTCGCTGGTCCCACCAAAATTGAGAGTCCAAATGCTCCAAAGAAGGTCCTGCGCCATTCCTTGTATCATGTTTACTCTTGGTAGGACTCCTAGTCAGCAAAAAGGTAAATGGAAATCCGGTCCTTCTTAGCAATGTGGGCCAAGTCTGTGGAGTATTTAGAAGTCTCCATATTCTCCAAAAAGTACCTCCTTTTTTGTAGTTTTCTGCTCTATTCCCTGAAATTGAGTCCAATACCAAATATAAGTAAATATTAATAATTAAAACAATATTTGGCAAGGATAAAGGGGAAAATTAGCAATAAAATAACCAACAATTATGAGCCCCTTAGGGCGCGGTCCAGACGGAACGCGCGCGGCCGTGGCCAAGTTCGGCCAGCCATGGCCTAGGTGGTAAGGCCGAAGGTGACACTTGTTGGAAATGTGTGAACAGGTGTTTGATAATGTTTTCCTAGTCTATGTATGGGCTGGGGAAAGTTTTAGGGGCATCAGGTGCCTCTAAGTTAGTTGGGGAAAAAGGGGTGCCTCTACTAACGGTTGGAAGTTTCCTTCTAAGACATATATAGAGGGGTAACTGTAACTAAGCCAAGTCAAGGCCAAGGGCTAGGGGCCAAGGCCACGGGATGGCTATGGCTTGGTGGGTTGTTCGGGTGGTTCCAAGTGCTTGGAACCACGGTGCCTAAGATTGCTAAGTGTTGGGGCAAAGCTGGGCGCAGAACGTTGCCGATGGCGGGAAACGGGGCGCGCGGAAGTGGGCGGCAGTTGCCTGTGCGCGCCAAAGCTAGACGTTGGGCGGTTGCTGACCGTTGCTGGCAGTTGCTGGGAGTTGCTGGCGGTTACCAGCAACTCAGCCTTGTTCTTAGCAGATTCCTAAGTTTGGGGACGTTCAGATAAGACCAGCGGTTGGGTCTTTTGTCAACCGTAATTGTGCCTATAAATAATGGGCTAGGCAGAGACTAAAGTGCAGAGATTCTAAGATAGAGAGAATCACCTTTAGATGTTCTGCACGCCAAGTGTTTGTAGAAAGTCCTTGTAACCGTTGTGGTGAAATACAGGGTTGGCCTTGTTGGCTGTAACTTGTGCGTGTGTTCATTTAGTTCGCCTAAGTGTTCTAGGTTCTGAATACTTGTGTGCAAGTGCGTTGTGTGGGCTGACTGGTAGCGGCTACCAGTGCCATTACGTGCGTGGTTTGCTAGGGTGAGTAAACACCTCGTAACAGCGTGGTATCAGAGCACGGCTCTGATCCATTAGACCGTGCTTTTGTTGTGTTTGTTTTGTAGGGAATGATGGTTGGACACGGGAACACTGTCCAAGAGCGGTTGCAACGTCAGGAGCTTGCCTTTGAGGACTTGATGCAGCGTCTGGGAGACGTTCCAGAGGGCTTCAATGTCGTGGACACTTTGTTGCAGACCCGAGAGATGATCAACACCCTGACAGCGCAGATGGAGGAAACCAGGCAGACGGTCTCTTCCGTTGGGGATGTTGTGGCGTTGAGGAACGAAGTGGCTTCGTCCAATGCTGAGATCGCGACTTTACAGTCGGAGATCGGTGTGTTGAAGAGGGCGGTTGGCTCTTCCAACACACAGACCGTTCAGAAGTCTTCGAGAGGGAAAGTTAAAGTTCCTGAGCCGAAACCGTACCAGGGGAGTAGGAGTTCGAAGGACCTTGAGAACTTCTTGTGGGATGTCGAACAGTACTTCAAGGCTGTTGACGTTCCAGAAGTTGAGAAGGTATCCATTGCATCCATGTACCTTAGCGGGGATGCAAAATTGTGGTGGAGGACGATGCAATCAGACCCCACCAGGCCCAAGGTTGAGACTTGGGACGTGCTGAAGGAGGAATTGAAAAAACAATTCCTTCCCACGAATGTTTCGTGGAAAGTTCGGGACGCATTGTGGAACTTGAAGCAGAACAAAAGCGTACACGAGTACGTTGCTGAGTTCCAGGCCCTGATGTTGGATGTGAAGGAGATGTCTGAGGAAGACAGGCTCTACACGTTCATCCGTGGACTACAGCCGTGGGCGCAGAGGGAGTTGCGGAGACAGAATGTTCAGACCGTGTCTCAAGCACTCGTTGCCGCAGAGAAATTGATAGACTTCGAGTCCATGGGATCCAACAACGACCAGGAAAAGGAGAAGGGCAAGGACCTGAAAGGTGGACCGTTCGCAAAGAAGAAGAAAAAGAAGCAGTCGGGGACAACGACCGAATCCGATGGTGCTTCTCCTGCTAAAGAAAAGCAAGCCCCGAATCCGAAGAAGGATGGTTGCTTTAATTGTGGAGGACCACACTTTGCCCGCAATTGTCCCAATAAAAAGAAGGACCAGAATGTTAGTGCCTTGGTAGCGGAAGATGATGGCGATCTGTTAGAATTGCAGGATGCACGGATCAACCCCATGCAGTTTGTGAATGCCATCACAGGTACTAATGGTCGTACTACTTACATTAGTTTGATGTATGTGCAGGTTACGTTGAACGGTAACCGGATACTGGCGATGATGGATACGGGGGCATCGCACAGTTGTGTGACGGAACGCGTGGTAAAGCAGTTCCGGCTTAAGTTGAAAGACTTGGGCTTCAAGTTGAAGGCTGTCAACTCTGAAGCCAAACCAGTGTTGGGCGTAGCAACGGTGGATTTGGAGTTGGGGCCGTGGAAAGGTTGGTGCAGCCTCATGGCCAGTCAAATGGACGACTTTGACTTGATCCTTGGCAAGGACTTCATGGTCGCGAACAGGATCTACCCAATTCCCCACTTGGACGGCGTCATGGTGGACGACGACCAAAACCCAGGCTTCGTTGCTGCAGTAAGGTTGCCGAGACAGAAGGGCAACCAACGAAAGAACATGGTGTCAGCGGTGCAAGCTGAGTCCAGCCTTAGGCACGGCGAAGTGGTGCACGTTGCCGCGTTGGTGGGAACAAAGCCCGACATGTACCAGGAGGTACCAGATGCCGTGGCCCATGAGTTGGAGGAATTCGCAGATTTGATGCCTGCGGAGTTGCCAGAGTGGCTGCCTCCTAGACGTGCCGTGGAACACCGAATTGAGTTGGTGCCAGGAGCTCAACCCCCTGCCCAGACTCCTTACAGCATGACCCTGATGGAGTTAGCGGAGTTGCGGCGCCAACTGAATGCAATGCTAGAAAGCCAAGCGCTGAGACCGTCGAAGGCTCTGTATGGTGCTCCAGCGTTGTCCCGGAGGAAGACAGACGGAACGTTGAGAATTTATGTGGACTATCGTGCCTTGTTCGATAGGCTGGCGAGGGCACATCTCCACACCAGAAGTGACTTGCGATTGGGATATCGGCAAGTTCAAATGACCCGAGTTAGTGAAGACGGAGTTGCTGGGTACCTGAGGAAGGTGCGGAAGCAAGCCAAGTTGACGAGGGCGTCAACCTCTTCAAGTGGGGGTGGTTTGTGAGCCCCTTAGGGCGCGGTCCAGACGGAACGCGCGCGGCCGTGGCCAAGTTCGGCCAGCCATGGCCTAGGTGGTAAGGCCGAAGGTGACGCTTGTTGGAAATATGTGAACAGGTGTTTGATAATGTTTTCCTAGTCTATGTATGGGCTGGGGAAAGTTTTAGGGGCATCAGGTGCCTCTAAGTTAGTTGGGGAAAAAGGGGTACCTCTACTAACAGTTGTAAGTTTCCTTCTAAGACATATATAGAGGGGTAACTGTAACTAAGCCAAGTCAAGGCCAAGGGCTAGGGGCCAAGGCCACGGGATGACTATGGCTTGGTGGGTTGTTCGGGTGGTTCCAAGTGCTTGGAACCACGGTGCCTAAGATTGCTAAGTGTTGGGGCAAAGCTGGGCGCAGAACGTTGCCGATGGCGGGAAACGGGGCGCGCGGTTACGAGGTGTTTACTCACCCTAGCAAACCACGCACGTAATGGCACTGGTAGCCGCTACCAGTCAGCCCACACAACGCACTTGCACACAAGTATTCAGAACCTAGAACACTTAGGCAAACTAAATGAACACACGCACAAGTTACAGCCAACAAGGCCAACCCTGTATTTCACCACAACGGTTACAAGGACTTTCTACAAACACTTGGCGTGCAGAACATCTAAAGGTGATTCTCTCTATCTTAGAATCTCTGCCCTTTAGTCTCTGCCTAGCCCATTATTTATAGGCACAATTACGGTTGACAAAAGACCCAACCGCTGGTCTTATCTGAACGTCCCCAAACTTAGGAATCTGCTAAGAACAAGGCTGAGTTGCTGGTAACCGCCAACAACTCCCAGCAACTGCCAGCAACGGTCAGCAACCGCCCAACGTCTAGCTTTGGCGCGCACAGGCAACTGCCGCCCACTTCCGCGCGCCCCGTTTCCCGCCATCGGCAACGTTCTGCGCCCAGCTTTGCCCCAACACTTAGCAATCTTAGGCACCGTGGTTCCAAGCACTTGGAACCACCCGAACAACCCACCAAGCCATAGTCATCCCGTGGCCTTGGCCCCTAGCCCTTGGCCTTGACTTGGCTTAGTTACAGTTACCCCTCTATATATGTCTTAGAAGGAAACTTACAACTGTTAGTAGAGGTACCCCTTTTTCCCCAACTAACTTAGAGGCACCTGATGCCCCTAAAACTTTCCCCAGCCCATACATAGACTAGGAAAACATTATCAAACACCTGTTCACATATTTCCAACAAGCGTCACCTTCGGCCTTACCACCTAGGCCATGGCTGGCCGAACTTGGCCACGGCCGCGCGCGTTCCGTCTGGACCGCGCCCTAAGGGGCTCACAAACCACCCCCACTTGAAGAGGTTGACGCCCTCGTCAACTTGGCTTGCTTCCGCACCTTCCTCAGGTACCCAGCAACTCCGTCTTCACTAACTCGGGTCATTTGAACTTGCCGATATCCCAATCGCAAGTCACTTCTGGTGTGGAGATGTGCCCTCGCCAGCCTATCGAACAAGGCACGATAGTCCACATAAATTCTCAACGTTCCGTCTGTCTTCCTCCGGGACAACGCTGGAGCACCATACAGAGCCTTCGACGGTCTCAGCGCTTGGCTTTCT
The DNA here is from genome assembly GCF_003713205.1 of Coffea eugenioides. NCBI lineage: Eukaryota > Viridiplantae > Streptophyta > Magnoliopsida > Gentianales > Rubiaceae > Coffea > Coffea eugenioides. The sequence goes on from NC_040044.1 coordinate 10,157,625, forward strand.
AGCATTGCATTCAGTTGGCGCCGCAACTCCGCTAACTCCATCAGGGTCATGCTGTAAGGAGTCTGGGCAGGGGGTTGAGCTCCTGGCACCAACTCAATTCGGTGTTCCACGGCACGTCTAGGAGGCAGCCACTCTGGCAACTCCGCAGGCATCAAATCTGCGAATTCCTCCAACTCATGGGCCACGGCATCTGGTACCTCCTGGTACATGTCGGGCTTTGTTCCCACCAACGCGGCAACGTGCACCACTTCGCCGTGCCTAAGGCTGGACTCAGCTTGCACCGCTGACACCATGTTCTTTCGTTGGTTGCCCTTCTGTCTCGGCAACCTTACTGCAGCAACGAAGCCTGGGTTTTGGTCGTCGTCCACCATGACGCCGTCCAAGTGGGGAATTGGGTAGATCCTGTTCGCGACCATGAAGTCCTTGCCAAGGATCAAGTCAAAGTCGTCCATTTGACTGGCCATGAGGCTGCACCATCCTTTCCACGGCCCCAACTCCAATTCCACCGTTGCTACACCCAACACTGGCTTGGCTTCAGAGTTGACAGCCTTCAACTTGAAGCCCAAGTCCTTCAACTTAAGCTGGAACTGCTTTACCACGCGTTCCGTCACACAACTGTGCGATGCTCCCGTATCCATCATCGCCAGTATCCGGTTACCATTCAACGTAACCTGCACATACATCAAACTAATGTAAGTAGTACGACCATTAGTACCTGTGATGGCATTCACAAACTGCATGGGGTTGATCCGTGCATCCTGCAACTCCAACAGATCACCATCATCTTCCGCTACCAAGGCACTAACATTCTGGTCCTTCTTTTTATTGGGACAATTGCGGGCCAGGTGTGGTCCTCCGCAATTAAAGCAGCCATCCTTCCTCGGATTTGGTGCTTGCTTTTCTTTAGAAGGAGAAGCACCATCAGGTTCAGCCGTTGTCCCCGACTGCTTCTTTTTCTTCTTCTTTGCGAACGGTCCACCTTTCAGGTCCTTGCCCTTCTCCTTTTCCTGGTCGTTGTTGGATCCCATGGACTCGAAGTCTATCAACTTCTCTGCGGCAACGAGTGCTTGAGACACGGTCTGAACATTCTGTCTCCGCAACTCCCTCTGCGCCCACGGCTGTAGTCCACGGATGAACGTGTAGAGCCTGTCTTCCTCAGACATCTCCTTCACATCCAACATCAGGGCCTGGAACTCAGCAACGTACTCGTGTACGCTTTTGTTCTGCTTCAAGTTCCACAATGCGTCCCGAACTTTCCACGAAACATTCGTGGGAAGGAATTGTTTTTTCAATTCCTCCTTCAGCACGTCCCAAGTCTCAACCTTGGGCCTGGTGGGGTCTGATTGCATCGTCCTCCACCACAATTTTGCATCCCCGCTAAGGTACATGGATGCAATGGATACCTTCTCAACTTCTGGAACGTCAACAGCCTTGAAGTACTGTTCGACATCCCACAAGAAGTTCTCAAGGTCCTTCGAACTCCTACTCCCCTGGTACGGTTTCGGCTCAGGGACTTTAACTTTCCCTCTCGAAGACTTCTGAACGGTCTGTGTGTTGGAAGAGCCAACCGCCCTCTTCAACACACCGATCTCCGACTGTAAAGTCGCGATCTCAGCATTGGACGAAGCCACTTCGTTCCTCAACGCCACAACATCCCCAACGGAAGAGACCGTCTGCCTGGTTTCCTCCATCTGCGCTGTCAGGGTGTTGATCATCTCTCGGGTCTGCAACAAAGCGTCCACGACATTGAAGCCCTCTGGAACGTCTCCCAGACGCTGCATCAAGTCCTCAAAGGCAAGCTCCTGACGTTGCAACCGCTCTTGGACAGTGTTTCCGTGTCCAACCATCATTCCCTACAAAACAAACACAACAAAAGCACGGTCTGTGCAATAATAAATACCTGCTCAAACAAAATATAATTTCTGTAGATAGTGATAAGCAGGGTCGAATCCACAGGGACTGGAGATAATTCGTTTCTTCTAGAGTTCAAAGTATGGGGGGATTTTTGGATTAAATGCTAACTAAATAAATTAAATGCAGAAAATAAATAAAAGAAATAATTAAGAGAAACTCTAGCCAAGGGTACACTTCAGAAATGGTTCATGCGCTGATCATCGATGCAAAAAATAATTCCAACCTTTACTAATAGATTGGTTCTAGTTGTCTCGCACGCGCTAAACAACCAACCCTTCCTTAATTTATCGATAGCTAAGGTACGACCGTTAGCTATTTCTCTAACCCAAAAACAACCCTAGGTACGACCGTAGGATTCAATTTCTAGGTTGCATTAATAATTAGAAAGGCCCAATCCTAACTAACAAACACGCTACGAGGGTTTATTTAAGCCAGATCAAATATTCCCCTGACACAAATCCAATTATGCCAGTTGCTACTGGGATAGAGATAACGAACAATTACGGATTCAATTACCCCTATATAGCAAAACAGCCTATGTGAATAATTAATTATTGCGCACTAACCAATCATACACAAAAGCTATAACAATTAAAAGCAGGAAACATATGAATACCAATAAATGGAGGAAACAATTAAAATAAATTCGATCTCACAATAATTGTTGAACCAAGTCTTCAGTTGTCCCTTGACTAGAAATAAGAGGTTAGTTCTCCATTAATGGAGAACAACCATGCGAAAGAGCTAAGAAAAGAAAACTAAAACTATGCTAAAAACCTAAACTAAAAAACTATTCAATCCCCCACCTTCTGCACGTTTCTCCCTTTTTAAAGCCAAAAGAAAGTCTAATGCTTTCCGCCTTTTTCGTGGTCCCCGCACGAATTGAGAGTTAAAGTCCAAGAAGGAAACTCTTCCACAAGGTGGGGCCCATCCGAATTGCTTCTTGATTTTAAGCCTCTGTACGTTCCTAATGACTAAGGCTTCTTATCTCGCTGGTCCCACCAAAATTGAGAGTCCAAATGCTCCAAAGAAGGTCCTGCGCCATTCCTTGTATCATGTTTACTCTTGGTAGGACTCCTAGTCAGCAAAAAGGTAAATGGAAATCCGGTCCTTCTTAGCAATGTGGGCCAAGTCTGTGGAGTATTTAGAAGTCTCCATATTCTCCAAAAAGTACCTCCTTTTTTGTAGTTTTCTGCTCTATTCCCTGAAATTGAGTCCAATACCAAATATAAGTAAATATTAATAATTAAAACAATATTTGGCAAGGATAAAGGGGAAAATTAGCAATAAAATAACCAACAATTAACACCCTATCAATGATGGTAGGTAGTCTAAATAGAGGCCTTTTCTCTATATTTCCTGTACCAAGAACAGTGAAGCCGACTGACCATCAGGCGAACTAAAAAAGATTCATATACCGAAGTACTGGCTATAATTCATCCCAATGAAATCCATTTTAACAAGCTTGTATCTAGACGTTATATGAAGTTTATTTCTTGTTGATTGCTTTAATCAGAAAACGTGAATTTGGGGAGACATAACTTCGGAGGCTTAAACTTGAAATTTTCCTTTTGTTTTGATGGATAAGAAAAGCAACTTAAAATGAAGAAGTTTATTTATTAGTTTGCTGCTATTTTTTCTCAGTAACTCCAGTGCACAAACGCATATATAAACTGAAGTGAGAGCAATTAAATTTGTTTTCAATGTTGTCGAAATCTTTTCAGAATATGCATTGGCCCGTGAGATTTCGACTGCCATGCTTAATTAAGGGATTGTATCTTAACAAGGAAAGACACCAAGGGATGTTAATTGTTAGTGGTGCTAAAAGCACACATGATATATGTGCAACTTAAAAATGCATGAATGTTTTCTGCAAATTATTTTATATAAATTTTCATTACTAAAGCTAACTTTGCTATTTTGATCTTCTTTCCATAAAATGATTGTAATTTTGATAGTTACAATGTTTGGAGACAGTAATTTTGTTAACATTGTTTAGATAGTTAAGGCTAACAAATAATTATGAGTGGTTATCTTCTTCTTCTTCTTCTTCTTTTTTTAAATGAGTGGTTATGAGTTGTTATCTTGACAACATTTGTTTAGGTAATAAGCAATAAGTAAGTTTTGTAAGGGTGAAGTTTATTGCCATTGAAATAGTTAACTTTAGGGTGAGTCTGATAAAACTAAACTCTAAAAACTGAAATCTGAAATTTGAAATATAAATTCGTTAAATTATTGAATTGTTAAATCCTATATCTGATACATTTTGATTATATATCATATTAAATTACAAGTGAATACCTTATCACTTATTTTTTGAAGCAAGTTTTGCTTGCGGAATTCAGTGCTACTTAATTAATTTAAATGTTCAATTTTTCGTTATCAAACGCGTCTAAACATATGAAGATCTGAATTCATTAAGTTGAAGTGTTGAATTGCGTTATCAAACAAGACCGAAGCTTGTGCTTATCTTAATTAGCATTGTTTTAATTTACTTTCACAATATCGTACAAACATTCATTCATCCTACTGGTATTATTTTAATTTTCTTTCATTCATCTTAGATAGGACTAACCAACTAATACGAAACTTTTGTCATCTCGACTTTCCCTATTTTTCAGAATTTCTTGACCCTATAATACCATTTCTGCATTGCATCTTACACCAAGTACCTGCGTTTGTTGCTCCTTAACCAACCAGCATTTTTTTTTTCTTTTTGGGGTTAAAGTAGGGGATGGACGAGATTTAAGAAGCGGGATGAGGGAAAGGGAGATTTGAACCCAAAAACGCTAACCATTGGAACCTCAACTTTAGTTAGCAGACCAATTCCTGCTCAAATATTTACCTTAACTAAGCTACTTACCAGATATTAGAGCTCAAATTAGCTATTCAGATACCAGACCGAGCTAACGGTGACATTGCAGCTGTGCAAGTATGGTCCAATCATTTTTGGTCCATCAGCCACCAAAATCATTATGTAGCCCCTGAAACAGTAACTGGACAAGCAGAATCTGCAGTTACTACATGCATGAAAGCAGATGGTTGATATTTCTTTAGCACTGATATGCGCAACTGATTCATACTTCAACACCTTCCAACATAACTCAAAAGCATAGTTATATTTACAAGGCTAGGCCTCACCAGTGAGGTGTAGCTTCACCTAGCTACATCTATAGAGAGAATGTATTTTAGTCAAACACTTGTAAGCACAAACTATAGATTCTATTTAAAAGCACTATATGACAATTGTAAGAGTAGAAACAAATTAAACATTCTCTTATTATGTTTCGATGGCCAAACCATCATGCAGCCAATTTCTCATAATGACAAATGCCTTCTCTGCATCTTCATCTTCTTCAGGAGACTCAGGCCTGTGGACAAAACTATGGCCTCTTCCCTGAAAGACTGCTATTTTTTGGTGCTCGATTTCTTTCCCAATATCTTTTAAATTGTTCACTGGACATAGTGGGTCATTGTCACCTGCAATAAACAGCACTGGTACCCTTATATTAGCTGCAGCTGAGGTACTAATTCCTGTTCCATAGAATGACACCCCAACGCCAAAGCAGCCACCCTGGTCATGTGCAAGAATATCTATCACTTGGCCACCTCCAAAACAGAATCCAATGATGCCCAGTTTCTTTGTGATTCCTGCAGCAGCAAATTCATTGACCATCCAATCTGCTGAGATAAAAATGTCTTTTGCAATATGTTCCGGATTTTGTCTAGCACGCCACTCTTCAAAGAGAGCTTTAGGCCTCTCTTTGGTCCATGGATCCCCGCGAAAAAGGTCTGGTACCAGAACACTGCAAAATGTTCACAAAGCAGCAGCAAAAAATCTTATCAGCAAAGGAATCTAAATGCACTCAGAACAGAACTCACCATGTCAAGCAAACATTTCTACGGAGATGTGTACAAGTACATTTTTGGCAATAAAAAGCAAGAAGGCATGATTACCAAGTAGTATTGTTGATTACTTGTGTATTTGTTTTTTCTTATTTTGATTTTCTTTTTCTTTTTTCGGGTAAGTAAAAAATCGTTAATAGCCCTGGAGGTAGCAACATATAAGGCAGGTTCCAAGTTAATAACTCAAAGAAAAACACAAAGGAACACATTAGCCTAATTCCACCAATAACCTATAACAGAGTATACATATAAACAACCAGTATGTGACTAATACTGCAGAGAATTCCATGTCTTGCTTTCAGGTGTTCATGATTTCATGATTACCAGACTTTCTGAAGTGTGAATCATATACCTATATCAACTGTTTGATACAATTATTCTTTTCCAAAACATTTTTTTTGAGCAACCTGTCAGCTCTTGCATCTTTATATGTTGAGGTTCACTAGAGAGGAGTATATTACAGAGAGTGGAAACTGGCATGGCCACCCGAACACTAGATTAAGGGGTCTTACTCAGTATGACTTGTGTCCTTGGGAAGTTTGCGTATGGCGTATGAAACTGTCATACACGTATTGAAGGTCTGTCACTCATTGAGTTAGACTGAGGAAATGCTTACAAGTGAGATCTTGTTTTGGGTGAAGTTAAATTGAAGTAGTGTTACTGCAACTTACAGAAGGGAGTACCATGTTAACTACTACTCCATGACAAAATCTAGTTTCAGTCAAGTCGCTAATTAGCAGCAATGCATAAGCTCGAAGGGGTAAATAACTCAGAAAAGCACAATATGATATGTCAACGTATGCAACGGGTACCATAAACAACTGATACAATTGGCCTATAGATGTAAAGGATCTGGAGCCGTCCATGAATACTTCCAAGTTCACGCATCAAGTAAACCAATAATCCAATTCCAAGCACAACCAATAAACCATTGTCATTTAAACTTATTATATATCGCTGAAGTAAGAGAACAACGTACCTTTATATGGATATTTTTACTGAATGGCCAGATTATATGCTACAACTGTTAGTATAGGTATACATTTTGCAGCTAAAATAGTCTGTTTATATTCAGCTCAGATTGTTTATAGTAATTACCAATATTCAAGAGTGGAAAAGTATAGCCTTGAGCTTATTTTATTTAACGTTAAAAACTTGAAATTCTAGAGAAACTGAAGAAGCTTCAGTTCCTCAGATGATTATAGCTGTCTTAACCCTGATGCGAAAAAAACAAGCGGGGGTAGCTTTATAAGAAGTGCCTATTGTCAAATGTTCTTGCAGAATCCACAGAAATTTGTTCTTGTTCAGAGAGAGGAAGTATAGTAATACAGTCTTGTCCTCAACTTCACATAAGCTTATTATTTGTGAGAGGAGTGAAAATTACCAAAAGTTCATACAACTTACTTGTAACCATTGCAAGCAACAAGGTACGCAAAATCTCTTGTGGCTGAATCTTCAAAACCAAATACGTCAGACAAGAGCAAAATGCCAGTTCCATTATTATTCTTCACTGCCGTGCACAGATAAGCATTAATCGCATCATCTCCCTCTCCAATCGAGAGCTCCACCCCATTCACAAGTTCACATGTCTCATCTTCTGTGGTATCTTCCACTTTGACTTGACTGGCACATATTCTACTGTTCTTGTTCGTTCTAGAAAGCCAGAAGGACCTCGAACAATTTATACTGCTCCTCTGGACGACAACTGAAACTTCATAGTCAGAATTTGCCTCTTCATTGATCTTATGCAAAGGTCCAGCATAATCACAGAGACAGATGCCAATTACAATTGCAAACAAAAATGCCTTTGTCAATTGATACAGCAAAATGATGTTTACTAGTACTCTTGTGACACCCTGGCATGACTAAGAGTTCGAGAGGGAAAAGCAAAACTAGAGATATGCATAGGTAGTTTACCAAACAAAGTGTAAAAGCATATGAAAGTTCACTTCATCTGGAGAGAATTTGATATAAAACTATTGACAGTTTCTAGGCTCTAGTTAAATTGTGGGTAATTAAGCAAATGAGAATCAGCTTGTTATTCCATATAACCGTTCTTATTTTATGGGGACCCAAAATCAATTTTACTTATTTTTCTCATCAATTTAGTAGCCAACTGGCTCAATCTATCCTATGATAGACCAACTTTGTCGTTAGTCTCTGGCAACATTATGTGTATCTAAAGCACCATCAGTATCCCGGATAAGGAACCAGAACAGGACAACGTCTTGGACCAAAACTGAAATGCTTCGATCTAACCTTATTAACATTACACAGACATCTGATCCAATTCCAGCTCATTCTTCCGGCTTCTCGCTAATTGGGGTTCATAATTCTGGTTCACCTGTTATATTTATACTTCTAAGTTTGCTTATAGCTTGATCATTCGCAGCTAAACCATAAATGTAGGCCACCCTTAACTTGATAGTTCTAAGAATACTAAAGACATGTCTGCTCGACGTTGGATATTACAGTGCTCCAAACTCTAATAAGCAGAAACTGAGTTTAAAAAACTGAAAGAAGATCAGATTTAGTTAGCTAACACATGTGGGATTGCCTTGTAGTGATCTTAGTCGTTTAGCTGGAAAATTCTCTTAAATTAAGTACTATCAAGCTCTTAGATCAGTAACTTCTCCTTAGAAGTTAAAAACAATGACCCAAAGCAGTTATAAACTGGTATTTGCAAAATCAAGGCCATTAAACTCAAAGAAACAAAAACGTACAGGAAAGTGGAGCTCATGTGATGCAAATGCTGGAACGGGCAGGCATGACTGTTTGAACAAGAAGTTGCTGCTGCAAAGAGTTGTTGGAAGAGCCCATGACAAGGGGATTGAACCCGACCACCCCATTATCTTTCTCACTTTGTAGTCCACTGCTGGCCCTGACAACAAAAAACTGGCAAACCAAGTATCCTAATCTGTGCTGTGAGTGCATGAAAATATCTCGTTTTGGAAGATATGGTCGCGGACTCCTATGGTGCTAAATAATCGTGTTGGCCCCAGTCAGCAGCCGGGCTTGAGGTTGTTAACCCACAGATTATCTTCTTTGTTTTTTTTTGTGGTTTCTCGGAAAATAGCTAGATATCTCCATATTGTCACTTTTTGGTGCCAGGTCTCGTGACCGGGAAATGGAAACATTGAATTCCAATCTTGTCCTCTCTGCTTGAAGTTCCAGGTTTCATAACCGGGAAATGGAAACGAAGAATTTAAGATTTCAAGAGCATAAAATTATACGAACTTTAAATGTATTTTGAAGTTCCAGTTCAAGTTCCTAACTTGGAATTCTTGAAAAATTACTGTTGAAGAGAAATTGACAGAAAACTACTTCAGTTAATCTAAAACTAATTTTTGGTTTCTGATTGAGGTAATAAATACATCTGAATACTCTGCTCTTTTTCTCAATCTCAATCCAACCGAAAACACTTGCTCTTCTTCCTGCTGCTGGCTGTTTTGATGGTTCAGGCCTACAAGGCTAGGAGAAGCATATTATCATTATAAGCACAACCTGCAGATGCAAACATTACAAACTTCGTGGCAAAGTCATTGATGCCTCGAAACTCAGCTTTAACCTCAAAGTAATACTGATATATTCCACAGCTGTACCATACATCTAGAGTATTAAGATAATTATAGCAAGCAACAATCATGCTTCATTCAAGGTTTCGAGTCTCCATACGAAGAGACTATAAACAATGGAGAATGGTTTGTTGGTTAGACTCTTTTACCTGGGAAAACATGGACAGATTAAGCTTACAACAAAGATGTTGGACAGGCTTACACCTCAACAATTCCATCCAACCATTTTCTCAACGCCAAGATAAACACAAAGGATTTCATATGAAGAAGTATCAAATGGTAAGACCACATAACCTACTATAAATCTGTGCTGTTCAATATCAGAAAAGACAAAATTTGCCTGCAGCCAACATAAGGGTACATCCACCAAAAAGTCTAGCCCATACAGAAACAAAATCGGAAGTAGAGAAAAATAATAAACTCGCTCTAATTTTGGAAATGCGTTCTCTAAAAAACAAGCTCATGGGGTTTGTCTCCTGACTTGAGTGAAAACCTTGCACCCAAATAAGACTTCAAATCTGGAACTCCCTCAATAGCTTTGATCAATTGTGCATCAAGAGCTTTCTGGTCGTCTTTCTTATCCTGTGGGAGCACATTCTTCACCTAGAGTTGAAAGACAGGTTAGTTTAAAAAAAAATAAAGAACTGAGAAGTTGGGAAAACAGTTGCAAAAGAGCAAAGTCAAATAGATCATTATATAAGCATAATGGTACAAGCAAACCTCTTTCTCTGCCTCAAAGAACTCGCCCTCCCCTTTCTTCTTCTTCTTCTCCACTTGCTTTGCAAAGTACTTATCGTCAAACTTGTCCAAGCTAACCCCGGAGATGTCAACCTTTGTTGAAGTTGCAATAACATAAGACTGATTGACCCTCCTCAAAGGAACACCATTAATCTTAAATGGTCCTGTAATAACAAAGCAGCAACTGACTAAATTACTATATTCTAGGGGGGAAAAAGAAGGCAACTCAAATAGCTAGCCCAGATAGTCATTCCAAGCTGAATAAAGGAAAGAAAATGTGACAGAAAGGTGGAAAAGGACAGAAAAAACAGAGCATAAAAGAGAGTTCCACAGAGTTATTGAGACGTTTTTTGAAAGACCAGACAACGCAAGAACAAAACTGTATCCTACACCCACACAGATACAAGGAACCACACACTAGTATCTATAAAAACATAAACCATGAGTTGAGTGGGAAAAGACAAAAGGAGCACTTTTTCAGGACCTAATCTTATTGCTTTTAGTTTGCAGGTAGGGAAAAATCCATCTGTACCCATTTGATTCTCTTCCATACTTGCCTAGGTTAGGTCCATGAGAAAAATCAAGCATGCAGTAGTAAAAAGTAACACTTAGCATTCACATTCAATAAGCGAACACCTAGAGAAAATCCAACCAGAATTTGAACAAAAATGTAGCTTAAACGTCCAAAATTTCCCTCAGAGTACTAGTACGATTTGTTATTAACATGTATTGAAGAGTTCAGTACCACTACTTTCCAACATGCATCATTTACAGTCATGTTATCACAAAAATCTACCTCAACTCACGTACAACAGTAGACAAAACAGACTCATCTACATTAAGTTAAGTAAAACATCATCTACATTAATTAAGTTAAAAACCATTGTTTTATCTTCATCCTTCCGACATTTCATTAGTAGCACCTCCATTTCTAAGCCAATCAGTAGCTGTTGGACCTAAGAAGAAATGCTACAACTGCCCAAATTTAACCATACGAATTCCATAGAATGTAACCTAATACTCATCAGACACCCATCAAATTGCTTATCAAAAACCATTTGACCTTAGAAAAGGCATCAAATTAGAGATGCAATTATTTCCACAGAATCCCACAAGTTTACAACTCAATCGCTGCTTTATATCATCAGCAAGAAACTTGAAATGTTAACACAAAGGAAATTAAAATTACTTTCAAATCCTTTTTACTGCAATTCATTAAACACCACCAAGGACTCAGAACCCCACAATTATTTTTTTTAAATTAAGACTAAAAACCAAAAACAAAATCACCTAAAGAAATGCAAAATTTCTAAACTTACCAGTGACAAGCAGCAATCCCGAGGTAAGTTGCTTCAAGAAAACCACTCTCTTGCCCTTAAACCTTCCAGCCAATATTATCAACACTGTACCAGGGGTAATACTTGCCCTAGACATCCAAAAATGAAACATTAATGCCCAAAAATCCAAATAAATCTAAAACAAAATAATTAAAAGGAAGCAGCTGGAAATTCAAGGTTGTTTTTAAACCTGAGCTTGGTGGGTTTTGGCTTGCGCTTGTTGGCCAGTGGCTTCTTCACGTCATCAGCTGGATAGAACTTTGCCGGCTTCTCGACGGCGGGCTTCACCTCTTCCGGGGCCTTTTTGGGGTGGGTGGGGAAAGCGCCGCCGTGCTTGGCCTTAATAGCCCATAAACCCCGCTTGTGGTACATTTTGGAACGGGAATATTTTCCGACGCCCCTGATCAGATCAGGGTTTCGGCTCACCTTCTTCTGCTTTGCCGCCATTGGCGATTAGGTGACTGTGTGTTTCCGCGTGTTTGTGTGTGAGAAGTGAGACGCAGGCACGGAGACGAAGAAGACTTAACCCTAATTGCTAAGAAATGGATTTATATCAGAGATTTGGTGATGTGTAAAACCCTAGTGGAAGTGCTATGAGATGGGCCAGATGAAGCCCAAAAATACCTGAGACAAACCTGGGCTTCCTTCGGCCTATGAGAAAAATGTTACAAGAGCCCAACTCGTTCCGTATTCCACCATTGCTCCATTTGCTACAAAATAAATAATAATAATGATATGGAAAAAATACATGAACAGAAATAAATAGACACATGAATAAAAAATCAACTTGCGAGACCACAATGTGAATATCACTGCTTTATCCATAAATGAAATTTGGACTTTCACTTTTTGGAAGTAAAGGTTGGTTTTAGGGGGGAATGAATGATTTATCAAATACTATTACCCAATCATCAATAACTACTAGTTGCAATTTTTTTCCAAAAGTTATCTATGCAAGTGATTACAGCATGTTTTAAGTGTGTTTCTTTGTAGCCAAAAAAAAAAAATTGTAGATTACAAGGAATTAAAGGAAAACAGGGGCAGTTTATGGAAATTAGTTTTTAGTATCAACTCGGGTGGTTTTGAAGGTGTAGGAACTCTTAGATTGAGGGTGTTTTTGTGGTAAACACAAAAACATGTCACTAATTATATGTAGTTTTGTAGTTCTTTATCAGAACTAGTGTTAAGATCACACTCAATGTGTGTGCAATTTGGAAAACCTTAAAATGAATTAATTTTGTATAATTTTTGTTTTCTATGTAAATAATATTTATATTAATTTTCGAAAGAACTTTGGTTTATAAGTTTATAATAATTTAGTAGTTATAATATTTAAAGTGGTTATAGATAGTTATTACGATATTCAGGTACTTATGAGCAGTTATGTTGGTAAAATATGATTAGGTGGGTAGGATAAAAAAAATTTTTTAGAAGGATATGATTGAAAGTTCAAAAAATGACAACAATTGTTTATATCAACTGCCTATATTCTAACTTTATATGTTGTTCATATCCTGGAGTATAATAGTGCATTTTATGGTCTTAAAGATAGTTCATTTGACTAAAAAATGTTATATTGTCGGAATAAGAGTGGTGTAGATGCTATCATTTGACTAAAAAAATGTCATATTAATATAATTGTTCTGTTTAGAACACTTAAAAATCTTGGGTTTTAATCTCCTTTCCCCCTTCCAACTCCTGTCCTGTTAAAAGAAGAAGGGGAAAAAAAACCCTTCTATTGTCCAACGATCTATGTTGATTTGTAGTGTGTGTGTGTGTAAGGTGCAATGGAAGGGATGATTATTAAAAAATAATAATAATAATAGAATAGCAATAGTATGTAGGATTTCTTTTAGTGTAACTGTGCAAGTAATTTTTTAAAAACTCAAAAGTAGAAAAGTGCGAGTGTGTGACATAAGGAGGATTACAAGCTAGTGAATTTACCCTTGAAAAGAACAGCGATAGCATGTAGAATTTTTCTTTTGCTTAAGCTACTAAAAAGATAACTCCCAAAAAACTGTTATGCACCATCTGTTTTGTTCCCGTACCATATGTTGAGAGACGATATGTCAACTTTCATCCCTCTTCATGCCATGCAACATTGAGTAGTGTACAACTGTACATGGTCAATTGATCAGTTCCTATTTGTTGTTTGTTTGGACAAGACTACATCTTGGTTCCCTATTGTTTTAGGGCTGTTTGTCCTTACTTTCTTTGAGAAATTTTTGAGTTATCAATGCATCAATACACGTAACAGCTGTATAAACACCGGACAGATAGGACGGCAGGTAATTTTGAGATAGAGGATTTGAAGCGCTCACACCACCATGAGTAAAAATAGGAGATAACTACTAATTTCTAAACTTATGTAAAATAGGAAATACTTCTAATTCCTAAACTCATATAATAAGAAATTAGGAAATTCATGGGCTAGTATAAGTAACTAAATAAATAAGGAAACTAGTTATTTTCACATAAAATAAAAGAACCAACTAGTTATTTTCACATAAAATAAAAGAACTTAGGAACCTACCCAAATGAAAAACAAAATTAAGCTAATTTCCTAACGGATAATATTTTCCCAATCCTCAATTGAGAGCTGTCTCTGCATGCATGCATGCGAAACAGAAACAACCATGGTACGTAGACGTCAATCAAGAGGAACCAAAACTTGAATTGTATTCGAATTAAGTAACTAAAGGATTTCCTTTTTCGTTAAGGATAAAGTTTGAAAGTAAAATTCTATCCAGAACGCACCCAATAAACAACCTCTATAAATTGGCCTCTGGTTCACATAGTCTATCCATACGTTCTTTATTTGTATTATTTTTGCGTGTTCGTCACCTCTTTCTCATCTGTCATATTTTCTTGGTAGTCCACATCACATGCTATAGCAACAATGGCCGGGGGCTTTACCGGTGTTAACAAAGGTGGTGGTGAAAGTGAATATCCCGGAAAAGTAACCCAATTATGTGATCTTCACTGCTATTGCCGCCGCCATGGGCGGTTTGATCTTTGGCTATGATATTGGAATCTCTGGTAACTTTCTTGCTTTCTTTACCCTAGGCCCGTCTCCACTGATTTTTTAAATCTATCTTAAGCTTTTGAGAAAATCTGTTATGTGATGTCGTCAAGAACAATTCTTTCAACTCTTAGATTTTCACAAGTTAAAAGAAGTTAAAATCAGAAGTTACAAAATACCTCTACTTTTTGAATATATTCTGATACCCGGTTTGTAACCACAACTTGTTTTTTCCTTTTTGAATGTGAATAATATGTATTACTACTACTTTTTTTTTTTGGAAGTGAAATTAGTTTATATGATAAAAAATTGCAGGTAGGGTGACTTCAATGGGTCCATTCTTGGAAAAAATTTTCCCATCAGTTTATAGAATCATTCGACAAATCAGTATTGCAAATTTGACAGTGAGCTTTTGACCCTCTTCACATCTTCCCTATACTTGGCTGCTTTGGTGTCATCCTTCTTTGCTTCATGGTTGAGCAAGAAGTTTGGGAGGAAACCAACCATCTTGGCTGGTGCTATTGTTTTCTTGGCTGGTGCATTCTTGAATGCTTTTGCTGTCCGCGTTATTATGCTGATTTTGGGTCGCATTCTTTTGGGCATTGGCGTTGGTTTTGCCAATCAGGTAAATTAGCAACGTATTTTAATTTTTAGGAGCTCGTACTATACTGTGTTGAATAACTTGATCCCTATTTAGTATAGTAGTTACCAAAACCAAAAAGATCACCTTCCTTCCTTTTGTGCTGCGATTAAGGCTCCCGAAATTAAAGATCTTGGGGGGTCAAATCCCTTTTCTCCTTTCACGTATTTTAAATCCCACCCTTCTCCTAAAAAAAAATCAATATAATGTTCTAGTTATATCATGATGTGTTTGTTTAATTTTCTGTTAAAATATTTGAGGTTTTTTCTTTTTTCTTTTTTAATGAAGTAGAATTATATACACATATTTTGTGGAGCTTTTACACTTTTTTAATCTTAAAACACTTTTTTATAGTAATGGTTGTACTTGAAATATTCTTTTATGGCTGCCTAATTCTCTAACTGAAAACTATTGAAACTTGTTCCCTAAGTGATCTGCTGAAAAGTTTCTAACTTTTTTACACGGTAATGTATTAAAAAATGTTTATGAACTCTTATGTTCCTTGGGGATATCAAGTTTTTGTATAGTAATAATTCTCAATATGGTCCAACATGTCAAAAAAAAGATATGTTTTATTTTCAAGAACCAAACACACCAGCATGAGTATAGGAGTAATTTTTTTCTTCACGCTAATATATATGATATTTGTCACTTGCAGTCGGTGCCAATTTATTTATCAGAGATAACACCATACAAATATCGTGGAAGATTTAATGCTTGTTTCCAGTTGTTCATCACAATCGGAATATTTGCTGCCAACATTGTCAACTATTTCACTGGCAAATATTTGCCCCATAATGGATGGAGGTACAGCCTAGGGGGAGCTGCAGTTCCTGCAATTGTGGTGGGCGCTGTAGCCATTTTTCTCCCTGATACTCCCAGCTCCCAAGTAGACAGGGGCAAGTTAGGTGATGCCAAATTATTGCTCAAGAAAATCCGTGGAGTAGAGAACGTTGATCTTGAATACAAAGATATATTGGAGGCTTGTGCGGAATCAAAAAAGGTGAAGCACCCATGGAGAGACCTTAGGAAAAAGCCCTATCGGCCTCAGCTTTGCGTGTCTGTCTTGATTCCACTCTTTCAACAATTCACAGGCATCAATGTGGTGCTGTTCTATGCTCCTGTGCTTTTCAAAACTCTTGGATTTGGGGGCACTGCCTCTCTAATGTCAGCCCTCATTACTGGTGGGGTTAATGTCTTGGCCACCTTCGTCTCTGTCTATGGCACAGATAAATGGGGTCGAAGGCCTCTATTTCTTTGGGGAGGTCTTGTCATGATTGCATTTCAGGTAACCATGCATATATGTACCCTCCTTGCATCTTTTCTACATTCCAAGTTGATAATCTTGCTATGTCCCAAAAAAAAAAAATCAAGCATTTAAGAACTAGTATATACAATTCTTCTTAAACAAATTCAAGGGTGTAAACTTCAGCTTAGGAGAGAGAAGCAAATGTGGTTGCATATGGTCAGTTTGCCCTAGAGGTGATAGATAGTATTGAATGGATTGGTGTGTTTTTTTGGAATTCACAATAGAATGTAAGTAATGAGAATGAATATGATTTATGAAAACGTTATTTATTATGTGTCATATATCCAATCGTAATAGTGTATATACCGTCTATACATACAAAATTTACTTTTAATTAAATAGTAATAATCTTTTGTTTTTTTGGGTTCATGTAGGTAGCTCTGGCTACCCTAATTGGGATTTGAATTTGGGTGGTCAGGACAAGCGGATCAATTGCCATACGGTTTTGCCATAGCTATTGTAGCTTGCATATGTTGTATCGTCTCTGCTTTTGCATGTTCTTGGGGTCCTCTAGGATGGCTGGTTCCAAGTGAGATTTTTCAACTCGAGATCAGGCCTGCAGCACAGAGCATCACCGTCGCAGTAAACATGCTCTTCACATTTTTGGTGGCACAGGTCTTTCTCAAGATGGTATGTACCATGAAGTATTATTTGTTCATCTTCTTGGAGCTTGGGAGATAGTAATGACTGTATTTGTCTACTTTTTCTCGCCTGAAACCAAGGAGACACTAATCGAAGAAATGTCCCAAAGTCTTCTGGGGAAGGTTTGCTGGCCCCTTGCCGCCGTAGGGTGCTTTTTAGGGGTCTACCAGTTCATACCATTGGTTCTTTTTTATGCTTAGTTCGATCAAGGAATTTGTTTCCACTCCTTTTTTTTTAAGAGGCACCAGTCTTAGTTTATTGTCTTTGGTAACATTAAAAGTCTGGGATTCTTTAAATGTTACTCATTTCTTGTGTTTATATTACATACATAAATTTTTTTTTCAAAAATTGTGACTATTTTGAAATGAGAACGGGATCAATAAACGATTTATATCTTACGAACAAAAAAAGAAAAAAAACCTACATCCTCAAGAACAATTGACTAGTAATTAATGTAACCTTTTAATATTTTTTTTTTTGGGGTTCCAAGCTAAAGAACAAGGTTGTGATTGATTTCACATGAAGGATCAATATTAGAAAAGTATTGAGTGAGGGATGGATTGGATGGTTTTGGGGAGGAAGTTAGAAGTCTGGATTCAAGCCCTCCTACTTACATTAAAAAAAAAAAAAATAGAAAAGTATTGGCTTGTCATTTACTATAATTGCAATTCTCTCGAGAATCCTAGCGAAGGAATGACTTGAATTCCTTGCAGGACTGAATGTAGCACCGCATCTCTGAAGTCAAAAGAGGCAAATCCTTAAGACTGATTGAAGGCAATAAACTCCAATATCCAAAGCTCAAATGGTAAATTTACTACAAATTTTGCTTCAGTTTTCTGTTAGTCCATGATAGAAACGAGGATTCCAAGAATCAAAGACTAAACATCTGGCAATTATATCCAAACAACAACATTGCTGATGAAGTACAAAAGGAGCAACTTGAATGCAGGATTCTCCAATAACCTCTAGCCGAGCATGGAGAACACTTCAAGCAAAGTTCTGATAAACGAAAAGAGCAAGGTAATCCAACAAATTTAACATTTTAGCATCCTTGTACGAAGTTCATTGAGGTTTATTAATTGCTTCTGTAGAAGTTATGTACCACGACCTGAAAAGAAAGAAAGAAGAAGAAAGGAAAGTATCCAATTTCTGTCAAAATGATTGCTATCACCATGGAATTATTCCAGTTTTAGAAGAAACAATAGTGGAATACAAAGTACCCCTAGCTCCTAGGTTAGGGATAGCGTATCACAACCAAAAAATGCTTCTCATATACGAAACAGAGTAGCCAAACCTGAATGCTAGCAAAAGAAACACGAGATTGCTGAAAACATGACTCCATTACTTTTACTAGTTTGAACATGAACGTTTACTTTCTCAGCAATGTGTAATGACCAAGCAGCATATTTTCATGCTTGTAAATTCAAATGGGAAAGATCATGCTACTGTGAAAGCATACAGGTACGACTCGACTTCATAGTATTTAATTAGTTGAAACACCAAGGTTTACCCTTTCCTACAAATTTTTAGGCCTTTTGGTATGAAACCAGGTTTTTTCCAAGTCTTATTCCATGAATTCTTAGTTACAAGCAATCTAAGAAAGAAAAGTTTTTCAGCTCAAATGTGATAATCAAATTCTCGATATACTATATTAAAGTATGCAGAATACTATAAGGTGAGTGTAGGCAAATTTGCACAAAGTACAACTGTGGGGTCTTTATCTCACCATGGTATAGATTTTTGCCTAACAAATCACAGTGGCAAATAAATCATCAACAAATACTTCTCATTTGCTATGCTCAGATGGCAGCAAATTGTGTAACTCATTTTCAAAGGAGCTTAAACATGTCTAAAGCGGAAAAGCCAAAAACACTTGACAAGAGTTGTTCACAAAAGAATGGCAAATAAATCATCTACAAATACTTCTTATTTGCTAAACTCAGATGGCAGCAAAAGTTATAGCTCATTCTCTAAGGAGCTTAAACTAAAGCAGAAAAGCCAAAAACACTTGACAAGAATTGTTCACAAAAGGATTGACTGATGCAACAAACAATCAAAATAACAAATTAACCAATGCAATCGTTATGTAACAAAAATGATTTTGATGTTAATTACTTTTAATGATTCTTGCAACACATGATTGATTAACTATTCCATTAAGTCAGAGCTAATGAGTGTCCAGACTTACCATGTCAAAAGCTCAAGATCTTGGATCTGCAGTTGAAGTCGCTGCATATTGTTATCCCACTTCTGTGGCAGCTACAGGATGACACGGTCCATTTCCTGCTTTTGTACAATATCCCAGGAACTGCCTTTAGCGACTAGGTTTCAGTACCCACTAGAATGACTTGAAACCATGTCATTTCACGTGCCAAACCAATTTACACAATATCTAAGAATCTTGATTGTTTTTCTCAAACAATCCATAAAGTGAGAATTTAGTCACTTCCTGCTCACTGCCCCTTTAAGGATTGAAGAGCGAGTTTGGCAGCAACCACAGAAATATTGTTATTAACAAATTCCAGAGAGTTCCTTAATCTTTCCAGGGTATCTTTGCCGTCCATAGCTTTTAACTTCTCTTCCTGCAATTTTGTCAATTCTGACTGCATTGATCCTACAATTATAAACAAAATTTACAACATTGAGCTGCAAATCTTTTCACTTCATTAGCCGTATCCACACATAACAAACAAATAATGCACCTTTAGTAGGTTTTGATGGCATTGTTATACAAATAGATTAGCATTTTGCAATATGTATTATCTTGAGTTACTCCACATGAACTTAAAACTTAAAACCTACGGAGAAAAGAATTTGATGAGTTTTCTAAGTAAAACTTAAAACCTACGGAGAAATTCTTCTCTGCACTTTGATGAGTTACTAACATTATGTTGTTGAGTTTGATATCTGGCAGAGAATCTGAAGCAAGATATTTATCTGAAGTGAAAAGTCACTTGTGCACCTTTTGTATTTCTTATTCGCAACAAATTGGATATAAAGCAGTTCTTTTTATCATGCTAGCAGACACATGATCAAAATGTTGCTAAAAAACAAGACCTCAAGTCACAACCAATGATACACAGTGCTAACTCAACTTATTAAGATTAAAGTAATCTAGACAAAGTTATCAGAAACCGGGCAGATTTATTTACACAAGCAAAAAGTATCAATTGAAAGGTCCCAGCAGCTTTTAACTAGCGCCCATGGGCATCAGCTTAACTTGTGAGTTCAAACATGTCACTATTTAAAATGCAACGCTTAAAATTACCATATCAAAAAGCATGAATAAGTGGCATTATACCTGAAACAGGTTGATAAGCAGCAAAAGAAATGCGCTCAGCGAGGGAGGGAACAAAACTTTCATCACAATCTAACCCTGGTGCCTTTTCAGCCCAGTTTAAAGAGTTTGCTGTCTGAGTCTGCAACAAGGCCTCCTCAGGAGCCTACGATGCAGAAGCTCAACAGAATGAGGGACTCACATCATGGCTTGAGATTCATAATATAACTATATATCCCACATTAGCAATTTCGCCTGGATGGATGTACCTTCTACCTTCTTAATTAGGCCTCAAAATGTTAAAAGTAATAATCGTGAGGAAAAAGAATACATCATTTATCATGCACAGTAAAACAATCTTCAAACTCCTAGCTGTTCAAAGCTATGCTTGAGACTCAGGAATGTGAAACCAAGAGTAAATTTTATATCAGGAAAATTTTTGTTCTGCAGTAAAAAGCACACAACAGTTTTCATTTTAAATCCCCACACAAAATAGTAAGTGGATTCTCTTTCTATAATTGATCCCCTCTCGCTGTGAGCACGTGTTAAGCGGACCTCTATGGTTCCAGGCATCTATCATGGGACTATACCGTAAGCCTCAAAACTGGTTTTATATTAGTCAAAAAGGATAAAAGACAGCAGCAGTTGATTATTGACTAGGCTCAAATTGGTCTGTTTGATCTGAAAAAGTTAAGACTGGGGCCTAGAAGACCTTTAGAGAGGTTCTTCATGGTTCAGAAATTGTGGCTGGGTTCATATGTTTTCCACACGCCATGAAGCCCTTGCCTGCCTTAGTGGAAGAATTCACAACTCATCCTTGTAAACCTCTTTTAAAGAATGGTAAATTGCATTTGACCCAAAAATTATTTAAAAGCCAGCACTGTAAATATTTGGCATCATACGAGCTATGGAGCCAATTCCAACTGAATATAAAACTTGAAATTGCCTATCAAATTCTTGATTCATATTTGGGGACATATGCATCAATTTTTGGACTAATTTTTGTGAGAAAATATTCAACTAAACAAGCTGTAGTCACAGGACCTGTCAATTAAGTAAACCAAATATATCTAGTCATTATGTTAAGCTAACTATACCACCTGCCAAGATGTGCAATGTAGTGCAAAAACAAATCAACAAGAGGATAAAGCTAAAATCACATGAAATAAGCTTCATGCGGCCAATCTAATTGATCTTTCATGCCATGTATGAATTGTACAGCTTAGCAAAGTACAATATATATTTCTATTCATCATATGACCTATTCTTGTGCTTCATCCTTTCCATATCTGCTTGAGATGACCATGATTCTTTAAGAACCTGTTGAAGAAGTGGAAGCACAATTTTGTGCTAAAAAATTTGGAAACTGTTGCTTTGCAATGCGTTTTGAGGGCTGATTCCTAGAATCAGCTTTTTCATCTCCAAACAATCAAAGCAGTAGTCACATCACAAGCAAATGAAAATGCCCCTAAAAAGCTTTTAGAGTTAAAAGGGCTGGAATCAGCTGAGCTTAAGCAACCAAAGCTTCCTTTCCATATGTAGTCAATTAGTGTTTATCCGTGACCGGCTGTGAATTTATGAAAGATTAACAGTACGATATCATTAAACATTGCAATACCAGTAATTGAACTGCATAACAGATATCTGACTTTGTAGGAGATAATTTATTGCTTAGTAATGAATCAAAGTTAATAGAAAATAAAAATATTAAAAAACAACTAGGAAACCTTGTAGATAAAAATAAAAGCACATGAAAATTATTTACATCTTGCCTTGAAGACAAAGATGTACGCAAGCCAAAGGTTATTTATATCTTGGGATAATATCAGAAACCTCCCCTGAGGTTTCTCTTAATATCACCTGGCACCCCTAAAGTTTTAAAAATATCACTTACCTCCCTTACTTTTGTTATTTGTGTAACAAAATTTTTAAAAACCCTAAACTACCCTTTCACTTGCTAAATAAAAATGTTCCTAAACCACTTTGTTCACTTCAAGAAAACCATCACCTCAAAAGCAATCTCTTGTAGTACCACTACATCACAATTCTATACCCCATAAAAATATAAATTTGAAAAATAAAAATGATATTTGAAAAGAAATACACTTGCATTAATTTAATTCTATATGCTCAAAACCGATTTCCTATAAATTTACATTTTTTAACATCATCTTCTCAACCCTTTACTCAAACCATTAAACTATACCAATCATTATAAAAATCAACCCAAAATAAGCAAATAAATCATACCCCACTTTATCACAATCACAAAAAGTAAAAGATAAAGAAAATTTAATTTATTATAATTTACAATAAAATATTGCATAGTCATCCAAAAACTATGAGTAAGAGAGAATGATGGAGAAAAGGGAAAAAGAAGAATGTGACTTCCATTTCTTTTTTTTTTAATTTTTGAACTTCATTTATTTGATATGTTGTGAATTATGTGTCAAGTGAGGGTTAATATAGTCATTTTACAATTACTAGGGGAGGTAAGTGATATTTCTAAAACCTCAGGGGTGCCAAGTGATATTAAGAGAAACCTCAAGGGAGGTTTCTGATATTATCCCTTGAATCTTTCCTAAGCATCAGCAAAACCAGAACAAATAGAATTTTAGATGAATCCAAGCATATCAATCCAGAGAACTTACTTTCAGTTCTATCATTTCTTGTTTTCACTTTTAAGTCAATGCAGTAAACGACCATGCAGCAGCACCATATGCACCATCTATTCAAAGGAAAAGCCAACTACATATTAAACAATCAAATAAATAGATAGCAGAATCAAAGCACCTTCAATTTTATCTCCAAGCTATTCAAATTTTGAATAGCTTCTTTCAGTTGAAGTACTTTTGGATTTAACTCTGTGGCTTCATGGAGTATGCGATCCTTTACTGGTACGACAGCACCGCGCAAAAAAGGTTCTTCCTGCAATTTATTTCAAGTAAGATGTGCCTGGATATCAATGACAACAAATATCTACTTGTCAATGGTTTCACAATAGTTTGATAATCCAGCCAAAAAGAGGTATATATAGACAGCATGAAACTCAAAAATGAGAAAGAAGAAGATAACACAGTTACCATGAAATAAGGCAGGAAAAGACAGGATGCAGGAAGACCAACATTTTAATTGAAGAAAAAGTCATAGTGCAAAAGAAAAAAAAAATCAAGCATCTTTCTCTGATATGCTATGACAATTTAGATAAATAAGATTGTATTGGTGCTGCCAGCCATGCAAAAATGGATCAAGGCTCTAGACAAATAATAAGATGATGAAACCAGTACGAGGGCTCTAAATCAGGGTCCTAAGGTACAATAAGTTGGACAAAACAGAAAAAGAAAAGTATGTCATTCTCTTATATACTCAATTTAAAGCCATTCTTAAAACTTAGGGGCAACAAAGGATGCAATAGAGCTCTGTAAAGCCAGAAGCCATAATTGAATCCGTTTTATATGAGACAAAATGAGGCTAGACTTGTAGGTTTTACAAACCAAAGCAAGGTGAAATGATTTACTCAGTATATGACAACCAGACAACTAAAACATGAAACAAATTACAAGGATCAGTAACTAGTGAAACTATACAAGCTCACAATCAACAGTAAAAAGCTCCACATATCATCACTACCTGTGCAAATTTTACAATCTTGACACGACCTATGCCCCTTATGAACACTAAAGCACCAACATCCAGCTGCTCAACCTGCACGGAATGGAAAAAAATTGTTAGAATGCACATTAATGAACTTACTTTTCTATGTCAAATAGAGATGGAGGCTTACTTTCTCAATGGAGACCAAGCAACCATGCCGAGCTGCAAATGATGCTTCTCTCAGTGTCTCATTAACAGCAATGGGATCCAACACGAAATGCACAAACAAGCTTTTGTTCTGAAACAAGGACTGCATACAAGTTAGCAAGAATTTGGTCAACCAAATTCTGGTATTAAGTTGCTTACATCAGCAACCTTAGTGACCATGAAAACTCGGGTCGATTGAGCAGGACAGAAGATATTGGAAAGAAGATTGCACGATTCAACGCATACAGGGGAGCAAGAAAGCAGCCTCAATTACTGATGACATCAATACTCTCAAAACTGAAACTTCCCAATATATCAAACCAAAACTATTTCTAAAAGTTACAATTATCAACGCTGCAAGCAAAAAACAGAAGCTCCATGACTTTCTCATGATGCAAGTAGAAAATAAATCCTCACAAAATCCTTATCCAACACACCACTGATGGCATAGCCTTAATCCAGAAAAGAAAAGAAAAAAGAAAAAAAAAACTAGAGAGATGAAATGTGATTACCTCCTCCAGTAGAGCTAGATATCTAGCTTCATGCAAATGAAGCTTCTTAGCCTCAGATGGAACAAGTACCTGTACAATAATTACCCAAAACAAACCTATTAAAAGCTCGTACTTCAATAAAAAAAAGCAAGACAGCTCGATCTTTCCTTCTAATCTCATGTAGCAAATTAAAATCACTCAAGTAAAACCAAAATTTCAGAGAAAAATTAAATCAAGCAAAAAAGAAATTGAAACTCATAAAACACTCTGTAATTTGAGGAAAAAGAAGCAGCATTAGTACTCGAAAAAAAAAGGCAAAATAAATGGATAGGTAAATTACTTGGTCCTTGGGAAAGGGAAGAAGCGGGAGTTCCAGCTCCGGCAACGAGTATGAAGAAGAGGAAAAAGAAGCAAGGGCTATGAAGCGACACCGTTTGTAGTTCTCCTTTTTACTGAAGCCGAAGTAAGAAGAAGAAGAAGAAGAGTAGCGATGGCGGATTATGTGCGGTTGCCGTAAAAAGGTAGGGGCGGTGGTGCTAAGATTCATAGCTTTGCTTCTAACTGTACTTCTGCTATTTGATGTTTTGATTTTGAGTTTTCATTTCCCAGAACCGTTATCCGTTTCCTTTTTTTTTTTTTTTTTTTTTTTTTTTTGGGTGATTCTTAGGCAGACACATTCGCAGTGTATATATACATTTGGAAAAAAATGACTTGTTTTATTGCTTATATTTTGTAAAAATATTATTTTCATTGCTTAACTTTAAAATGAAGCAAATTCATTTTTGACATTTAAAAATCGAAACTATTACATCTATGCACCCAACTTTTAATCTAAATCAAACCATCCAATAATCTAATAATAAATTTAGGGATAAAATTGAGAGATCACTCAATCAACTCCATCACATTCACATAACATATTGAACTAAAAAAGAAAAAAATATTAAAAAATTCTAACATTAAAGGGCGTTCTTTGTCTTGTAATGATAGGGTTTTTTTAGGGTAAATCTTTTCATACATTATTAGTATATACACTTGCAAGTTTAGATGTATAATATACATACAAAGTTTGGTGTTTAAATTTAGGAAAAAATCCACTTTTCATCCTCAAACTTTGTGACAAAGACACATTTGGTCCCCAAACTTTTCGTCAAAACACATTGAATACATGAATTAACGATTTTTTGCCATATTTAATCAAAAAACAGGAATTTACTCATTTTGGACGGTGAAAACCACATGGCCGTTAACAAATGTCCAAATATCGGGAAAACCAACACAAGTCAGATACAAAATGTTGACTAAAGTCCACTCCCTGTCTCTATTCCGCTGCTTTTCTTCTCCAAGTTTCCCCCTTTCCCACTTTTTCACTGGTTGAAATATTTCCGTCCTTAGAGTGGAGCTTTCCCAACCTTAGAGTGGAGCTTTCCAGTTCGGTGATTGAAGACCACCAAACGTGGAGAAAATGTCTGTTCGGAAGAAAGAGCTCAACGATCGTGCATTCCCAAATTACGGTAAAATTTCTAGGGTATTTAGATAAAGACTTAAATGTAAAAATTTTTAACTTTTGTGTTTATAATATTTAGATGTGGTCCCTGAGGTTTGCATTATGGGTATATTATGGTTACTTTGAGTTATATTGGGTTGAAAAGATTAATTATTTTTAATCTGATTGTCGGAGCTGACAAATGCGTGTGGTCCTTATTTGTGATTATGATATTAAGATGGGCCCATAAGATGTGATCTTTTTCTGTGATTATGGCATTTATGCATTATTGAGTGCATTGTTGTTAATGTTAATGTATACCCTGTTGATGATTGAATTATTGATATGTGCATTTTTTTTTATCAGAGCAAGGCAGCACACTTATAACTCTAAGGTGTCACCATGGAGGGTTAATATCCTACACTCCTCATCCACATTATGAGGATGGAGATGCATGTGTCATTGACTATGTTGAAAGCATAGGTTTAAGTGTCTTTGAAGTAGACAGATTGACTGAAAGTGCTGGTTTGTATGGACACAAAGTGTATTATGGTTGGGAATTAGCAATTTTATAAGGGTAGAAACAAGTAGACAATTGCATGGATATATTAAGAGGAATGGTGGTTTAAATAGGAAAATTATTTTGTATGTTGAGGTCTCATTCCATGAAATCTTTATTCAACAGTTAGGCTATGATCCGTATCAGATTGGTGAGAATGAAGGGGCTGATGGTAATGACAATTTGAATACACCTAATGCTGACCGTAGAGGGGGAGGGAATGACAATGAGGCTAATAGGAACAATAATAATGATTCTGATTCAGGGAGTGAATCTTTCTTCTCAACAGTGGACTCTGATTATAATATGACTGATAGTGATGATAATGAGTTGCATGACAATGTAGACAAAAATGCTGAATGGTTAGGTGTAGAGCACCATAAGAATTTTCAAAAAAATTAGTCAACTGAAATTGAAAGGTATGACAATTTGGTGATGCCAGAGGACAATGATGTTGCCCCATCTTCTGAATCTGATTTTGAAACTGTGAATGAACATGATGATGAAAAAACCAGCAGTGAATGTAGAGTCTTCAACCCTAAAAATATTGACAATCCAAAATTAGAGTTAAAAATGTTGTTCAGTAGTATAAAGGAGTGCAAGTTGGCTATCACAAATTATAGTGTAAGACAGGGCAGAATATGTAAATTTGTGAAGCAGGACAAAATAAGATTGAGGGCTCAGTGTAGAAGTGAAGGGTATGACTGGCTTATTTATGCTGCAAAATTGAGTGGGGAAGGTAGTGTGCAAATCAAGACATTTGAGAACACTCACAAATGTGGTTTCACCTATGACAATCCCCTTGTAAATTCTGGATGGGTTGGCAGAAAGTATACTGAGGAGTTTAGGACTAATCCTAAGGTAGATATGAAACACTTTAGAAAGACTATAAAGAAGGATAATAAGTGCTCTTTCTCCAAAAAATAAACATACAGGGCCAGGAGAAAGGCTATGAAGATTATTCATGCGAGTGAAATTGACCAATATAGTAAGCTAGGAGCATACATGCATGAAATTCAGAAATCCAACCCTGGAAACTCCATTATATTGAAAACTGTGGATGAATCTACAAGTACAGCAACACAGTAACAAAGGTTCCAAAGGTTGTATATGTGTTTTAATGGAGTGAAGTAAGGTTTCTTAGTTGGATGTAGGCCTTTGATTGGAATAGATGGTTCATTCTTGAAAAGGTCAGTTGGGGGAGTTTTGTTGATAGCTGTTGGATTAGATGCTAATAATAGCATTTATCCAATTGCATATGCTGTAACAGAGGGAGATAATAAGGAATCTTGGGCATGGTTCTTCAAATTACTCAAAGAAGACTTGAAAATTAAAAAGGGATTATAAGTGGACTATCATGAGTGATAAGCAAAAAGGGCTGATTCAGGCATGTGACAATGTTTTTCCAAATCCAGTTCATAGGTTTTGTGTGAAACACATGCATGGCAACTTTTCATCTGCTGGATTCAAAGAAGAAGCTCTGAGAAAAGCCTTATGGGCTGCTGCAAAGGCAACTACTCCAGCAAAATTTGCCAGCAAAATGGAAGAAATGGCAGCAATTGATATACATGCAACCAAGTGGTTTGATGATAAACCTCCATCTCAATGGAGCAGAGCCTACTTTAGTACTTATCCAAAGTGTGATATCTTGTTGAATAATATGTGTGAGTGTTTCAATAACAAAATATTAGATGCAAGGGAGAAACCAATCATTGAAATGTTGGAATTGCTAAGATTGTATATGATGCAAAGAATGCAGCAAAATAGGGACTTAGCTCAATAGAGGTGGAAAGATTGCATGTACTGTCTTAGGATTGTTGAGAGAATAGAAAAAATGATGGAAAAGGCCACTCAGTGTTTTCCTTTCAAATCCAATGATAACTTGTATGAGGTTTCTTGTCCATATGGTGATCATTATGCAGCAAACATCAAAGATCATACATGTTCATGTAAGAGATGGGAGCTGATAGGAATTCCTTGTCCCCATGCTATTTCTGCACTATGGATAGCAAAAAAAGATCCATTGTTGTATGTATCCAGTTGGTATACAATGGAGAAATACTTGAAATACTATGAAGACTGTGTATGTCCAATGAGTGGGGAAAGAAATTGGGAGAACATTGATCTCAAAGGTCCAAAACCACCTCTGTACAGTAAACCAGCTGGAAGACCAAAGAAACAAAGGAGGCGGAGTACGGATGAGATAGAACAAGCAAAGAAAAAACAGAAAAAGAAAATGAGCAGAGTTGGTGTGGTGATAAGATGCAAATATTGTCTGTAAAGAGGTCACAATGTGAGATCTTGCAAACTTAGAAAGGATGAACAGCATGTAACTGAAGCTGTCCATGCAGCCTCCCAAGTTCCTCAGAATACCATTGCAAATGTTGAAGACACCTCTGTAAACTGCAATGATACTGAAGCTGAAGCTGAAGTTGAAGCTAAAGAGCTAGTTACATGTACTCCTCAAAATTTTAATAAGAATTCAGTTGATAAGGCAGCTCCAATGCCTGTAAGTATTGTATGGTCTCACTTTTTCTTAATTTCAAATTTTCTTTAACTTATTGTACGTTTATGTTGTTGCTTTTACGGAAAAGAAAAAAGCAGAAAAAGAGGGATGCAGCTAGACCAACAGAAATAGTTGTTGATGTTGGTGTCAAAGAGCCTGTCCCATCTTCACCTAATTTATATGAAATTTTTGGTTAAAAAAAATCTCAAGTGAAGTATAGCCAACCATTACACCCAAGAAATGACAAGGATAAGGTGCCTCTCAGGATTAGGACTGGACATATGGACGTGGCTGCTACCAAACAAAGTGTTGTTGCTTCGTCTAGGCTGAAAGGAAAAAAGAAATTGCCATAAACCAAAAACTTGATGGCAGTCTTTTGCTTTTGCTGATGTTTTTTATGTAATAGTCTTAGTCTTAGTTTTAGTCTTTTGCTGATGCTTTTGAACAAGACTTGTCTTTTTTTGAACAAGATGCTTTCATTATGGTACTGATCACCTTTTTGAGAAAGTTTATGTTCCTTGAACAAGTTGTCCATTTTAGTATTATTTTAAATTCTTACTTAATGGAAATGATGCTAATTTGTGTATATTGGCTTGTTAATAGGTCACATAAATTTCAGATTAGCTTGTCATTATTACATACAAACATTTTACTTCACATAGTGCTAGTCATCTTTTTGATGTGTTATTCTTATTTCGTCCAAATTGTCTTACTATCTTTTTGCTAAAACAAAGCAATTTCATTACTAAATTTTGTACAATACACAATACAACAGCCATTCAAAACCAAAAGGAGGGGTAGTAGTACATATAAACATTCTAAATCAGACTACAACTGTAAATAGCATTACCATCATTTACAAGATCCAAAAGCATGCTATTTCTACGTTTACAAATTCAGTCAAAATTCTGCCCCATGAAGGGAACGAACCACAGTCATCAGCCCCCCCTTCGGTAACTCATTCCAACATTAGTACCAATTTTCTTTCTCTTGCATGTCCCCTATTTTTCCCAGCAACAGATATCATAAGTAGCATAGCCAATATCAAGATAATATAAATCATAATTTTTTCCCTTCTTCGGCCTTTTTCAATTGTTTCCTCCATCCTGTTTATCCTTCTCAATAAATCTGGTATTATGCTCCTTCCTCTTGCACAGATTGGTTCATCAAGCCATTCAAAATATTTGCATCTATTTGGCCTCTGCAAATACAACCATATTATTACAGTAAGGGCATTTCTACACTTTACTTACAAAAAATTACACTACGCTTACCGGCCATCTTGGACATCCATAGAATCTCCTTCTAGGATTATTATCCCGCTAAGAAGTTGTCAATTTGGGTCTTAATCCACACGCCACACACGAGTACTGCTATTTGACGAAATCGACGATTCTGAGATTCGTGACCTCATTTTGTTGACAAGTACGAATTGAAGATGGAGTTTTGTTGCTTGATATGGTGGATCACTCCATTAAGTCTACTGTATTGAAAAAGCTTTGTTGAATCACTCCATTAACTCTGCTAATCTCAAGCAGCTTTTCACTTCATTAACTTGGTGGGAAAGGGGGAAACTTGGAGAAGAAAAGCAGTGGGTTAGAGAGAGAGTCAAGTGTGGACTTGTGTTGGTTTTCCCGATATTTGGACATTTGTTAATGGCCACGTGGTCTTCACCGTCCAAATTGAGTAAATTCCCGTTTTTTGACTAAATGTGGCAAAAAATCGTTAATTCATGTACTCAATGTGTTCTGACGAAATGTTTGGGGACCAAATGTGTCTTCGTCACAAAGTTTGAGGATGAAAAATGGATTTTCCCTTTAAATTTAAATTGAAATGATGTAAAGGTATCTAGATCCGTTAGTGTATACAATAACAATGTGAAAAAAATTAATCCTTTTTTTATGTTATAATTTTTTATTTTTCCTTTTTGGGTTGATTAAATTTTATGTGAATATCAAGTTGATATTATAATTTTTTATTTTTCCTTTTTGGGTTGATTAAATTTTATGTGAATATCAAGTTGAGTTAACCAAGTGATTTACTAATTATACTCCTGAAATTTGTAATTGAGTTATTGGGTGATTGGATTTAGATTGAAAGTTGACTTCAAGGATATAATAGCTTCAGTTTTTAAATATTAATGACGAATTTGTTTCATTTTAAAAGTCAATGACAAAAAGATGTGTGAAAGGTAAGGGATCGAAATTGGTCATTTTTCCTATACTCTTTTAGTACTTGCAATAGTCTTTAGGGATAAGTTTAGAAACGTCCCTTGAGGTTTCTAACAATTTCACTACTCTTCCAGAGATTTAAAAATTTTACTTACCTCCCTTGTCAGTAATTTAGGACACAATGCTTACATCGCTAATGGCTAAATGACTTTATTACCCTTATCATTTAGAATAATTACACATATATGTGAAGAAAAAGAGTTAAAATCTTGCTAACTACATTAACTATAATTTGGATTGTAAAAAGTTAATTAATTTGCCATCTAAACATAGAGTCAATATCAGGTGCATCTTTTTTAATTTTTATATATACTTGATACATAAAAGAAATCAGACGTAATGCAATTGATAAATTAAAGGATTTAGACATGAGAAACCATTAAATAGTTTACAAACTAAATTAACCATAATTTGAAATTTAAAAAAAAATCTAATTTGGCATCTAAAAAGGGATCCAATACTAGGTATCCTTTTTCCAATTTATGCACTTGATAAATAAAAGGAATAAAGAAATAAAGAGATTTCAGTTGAGTTAATTTTTCTTATAATTGTGGTGATACTAAGAATCTTAAGGTATGAAAAAAAATGTTTTTTTAAATTTTGGACGTTGTTAATTTTTTTGTTATGGATAATGGACATTTTTTAGTAACCATGTATAGTAATGGCCTCGTAAGTAAATTAACAAGTTAGATCAAATATTTAATCTAATAATATAATAGTTGAAGGGCACTTTTGGCATATATAAATCTTTTCACATCTTAAATTATTTTTTTATTGTTGCTTGTTTTGAATTGGACTAAATTGTTATAGGAAAATTGGTTTAAGGGGAAGTTAGTGATACTTTTAGAACCTCAGGGCAGAGAAATGAAACAGTCAGAAACCTGAGGGGAGGTTTCTGAAATTACCCCTGGTCTTTATTTCTCTCTTTCTTTCACGTACGAGTTAGAGAAAAGAAATCCATCATGGCTTCCGAACCTCGTAAAGGTCAGTGGTATAGATGTTTTCGATTATTTTAATTTTCTAAAGTTCTTAATTTCTGCTAAACAATAATACATAGATCAAGTGTTGTTAAAATTTTGATGATTATGATGCAGTTGTGGTTCATCTTCGAGCTACTGGGGACGCCCCAATTCTCAAACAGGCGAAATTCAAGGTTTTCTCATACTTAACTGTGTTAGTATTTAAATCTAATTTAAATTGGGGTTTTGAAAACCCTTTTTGGATCTTTCATGTATTTATTTCATGGTTATTGCGTACTTTACTCATTGCTTCTTACGTCGGGGAAGATTATTTAGTCAAAGTTGGAATTTTTGAAAAAATCGTTGTTTCTTGATCTCTGTTTTGTTGGGAGGGACTGCGGATTTGGCTTATAATTATACCGTAGTTTCAGATCAGTTTATGGCGTTGAAATTTTATACTTTTGATTCTACTTTATATGGTGTTTTGACTTGAAGGCTAAATTCTTGAGTAAGATTTATTTAATGGTGATCAATCTGGATAATTCAGTGTAGTTGACGAAACTGGATATTTTTCTGGGGCTAAAAGCGGTGCCGTTTGTTAAACAGCGTACAAGATCTTTGGCTGAGATATTATTCACGAAATTTGCAGCGTTTTCTCTCCTCTTGCCTCCCTTTAAAAAAAAAAATAAAAAAATTCCAAGATCTCTCTATCTTAATTTTATCCAATCTTTGTTTGCTCTGTTTTCTTTTGATTATTGCTGCTGTAAATTTTTCCGTGAAGTTGGTGATTGATGAAGGCATACTGTGTAGAATTTGTATAATTTTAGTTTATGCCTTGGAAAATAATATTTTTTGCCTTTATGGTGGCGAAAGTCTATAAGTTTAGATTATGGCAGATTGTTAAGTCTAAGGTTATGGAAGACAAAGTTGTAGAATTTTGGTTGTTTCATTCTCTTGTAGTTTCCATAGGATCAATATAGAAAAAAGGGTGTCTGTTATGTAATAAATATCTATTTGCTTATGCTATTGTGGTACTTTTGGAGTTTGAAATACTCATGAGCATTGCCATATGGCTTCAATGGTGTATATTGGAAATGCATTTAGTGAATATTTTGTTTCTCATTTATATGATAAAACCTAAAGTAGTTCTTTTCATATGCAGATTGATGGGTCAGACAAATTTGTCAAAGTAATTGATTTTTTGCGCCGCCAGCTTCACAGAGACACGTTGGTAATTGGTTCTTTCTTTGAGCCGTTTTTAGACATGTGCGTTTGGTAAGACAGGGTCAGGTTGAGTGACTATCATGTTTTGTTTCCCTAGTTTGTATATGTCAACAGTGCCTTTTCACCTAATCCAGAGGAGTTGATAACTGACCTGTATAACGTAAGTTGCTTCAACTCTGTTGTAATGTTATATGATCCCTTTGGAACTATTTATCTCTGTTTTATTTTAACCGAAATGCTTGCAAGGATAAACCTTCTATGAGTTGAGGTAATTTCTATCAGTCATACCCTGTTGGAGTGAGTTGTATTCATTTCCATCAATATTTTGTGCCCCAAATATGTGTTTTCTGGGCTCTTTTAGTTTTAGGCTTCTGCAAGTTCTTTATGTGGGTTTTGGATGAGCATTTGAGGATATCAAGGAGATGCCATATGAAAACACAAGAATCTTCTTCTCGACGATATTGTTGACTAAGGTGTTTATGAGTGCAGTGGTGTTCAAACCAATTTTGCGGTCATTTTATCAAACTGAAGACACGGGCTCAATAACCTCTTCTTCTGTTTGAATGTACATATGCTGTTGTTTTTAATGTTAAGTTTGTTGCTTGAATTGTGATTTTGCAGAATTTTGGTATTGATGGTAAACTGGTGGTGAATTATGCTTGCTCTATGGCATGGGGTTAACCATCATCTATTAATTGACATTGTACAGCTATACCCAATTGAAAGGTATGTGATTCTGAATTTTATGAGTTAGATTTCTTATACTTAGTGCCCTACCTCTATTTTCCATAGTACCCTTGGTGGATTAGCTCATTAAGTGCATATGATGCATAGACGCTTTTGCTTTAACAATTTTTAAAGCAGACAAGATGTTCATATTGTTGAAGTCTCCTTAAATGATTATCTTAGCTTGTTAGTTTACTAATATTTTCAGAAGATTTGAAAGGAATGCAAAATGAGATTCACCAAAAGTTTTGGGTTGTATTTTGCAGAGTTGTATACCTGTGATTCTCCGACTTGAAGCGGGAGTAATTTTGGACACTGTTGTCAGTTGTGGAGTTGTTTGAACTGGTACTCACAAGAGTGAAACAATTTCGGCTACTAATTGATCCTTAGCATGTTATGTCATGTCAACAGCAAGCAGAATACATCTTCATGCTTCAACCTGATTTTTCTCTGATCAAGGCAGCTTCTTATTGATGTGATTGGTTAGATCAGCTGATTGCTTATTCTTTGGAGTAAATTATGCTATATGACCTGATCTTTATGTTTTGGAAATTCTGTCCAATGTCTAATGCACCAATGTTGACCTGTACCATTAGTTGATAAGTTGATCCGCTTCATATCGCAAGTATCTGCTGCAAGAAATCCACAAGGGACCATGAAGGAATGACAGGTACAACTGTATACAAAAGAATGTATGAACCGTCCTGCATGACCATTAAAGAACACTCACAAACTTCAAGAGCCAAATATGGTTTTGCATCTCCAGATGGCTCTTCTGAACTGTAGTCTGATTCTAGACATGGATGGCAAAAATCCTCCAAACAGAGCATGCCTCAACAAAAGCCATTAATATTATCCTTTACCTTTTCCTCGCTACTACATTCACTTGGTATTAGATTTACGTCATGGAATGCACTGGAATTCAAAACAAGATTTGCCATAAATCATTTTTTTTTCTAAATTTTCCTAGCAAAGCGGAATTAAAGAAGCGGCGAGGGTAGAGTGGCATACGAGTCTAGCCGATCACCAGCAGCAGCTCGAGTCAAAATTTGACTCGAGTTTAGTTAACATCGAAATCGAGTTGATCAAGTCGAGCTCGAATTCGAACTCGAGCCTAAAGATATTATTTTTAATAGTGAAATTACATATATATATATATTCATAATATTTTATTATTTGCTAAGAAAAATTCCTATTTTATTAATGTTTTAAAAAATAAAATAATTAATTTTTATATTTTTAATCTCGAACTCGAGCTCAATTCGGTTTGAATTTGAAGTCGATTTCGAATTTGAACTTTACATTGTGAGTTCGTTGGGTATGAGTGATAAAATTTAGTTGAGATTCGGCTCGATTAGGTAAAACTTCGATTCGATTGATCTCGTCATCTCGTTTGCGGTCCTTGATGAGGGGAAGGGAAGGAAAAAGAAGGGAAAGAACTCTGCCGAAAGCTCTTTTTCCTAACAAGGGCTCCCACGGCCCTATTCTTTGACGACCCAAAGATCTTATATGCTAAACGCGAATGCCTCCTGGAGTCATCAGTGTTTTGAAAACCGGACCGGACCGGCCGGTTCGACCGGTTGAACCGCGAACCGGCCATGGCTCCGGTCCGGTTCAATGCCAAGTTTGACTTTGTCAAGAAACCGGTCAAAAACCGGTCGGACCGCCAAACCGCTGAACCGGATGTGAACCGGTTATTTCCGGTTTTTGAGTTTTCCTTTTTTTTTTTTTTTTTTTTTTTTTTGCAAAATGTAGTTACCAAGATTCGAACTCAAGACCTTTGTAATAGAAGACCAATGTAGTAACCGTTGCACTATCACATCTTATTAGTTTGTTTTGATAACTTATTTATATAAAACAAACACTCATATTTCTTTTGTTCCATTTTTTTTACAAAATATCATCCTTTCATGACTCTTTCTTTTTAATCTTCAATACACACACACACACACTCTCTCTCTATCATCTTTTCTTTTGCCACTCATTTTTAATCAAACCTCTTTATTTTTAATTTATTGATGTTTTCTTCCATATTTTAATTTTGTTTTTGTCCATTAAATTTAAAAAAGTTAAAAAAGAATTATTTTTCTTTAACCCAATTTATTTAATACCACAACCACTCACTTTTATCTCATTTTTTGTTTCTTATCAAATTTGCATTTCTATTTTCAATTCTCTTGATTTTCTTCGAACTCCAGACTTCCTTTTTTAAATTGTAAATTTAAATTCCAAAATGTAAATTAAAATTTAAGTTCACAATGTCTAAATTCTCATAGACGTGAATTTTGTATAATTTCAAATATTGTGATTTTTGGATTATATTTAAGATTTTTTTGGTAGATATAATTGAAATTGAGATGAAATTTATTTGTTTTAACGTATAATTTAAAAAACTTATTTTTAAAAATCCAAGTTATTCAAAAATAGTAAACTTTTCATCATATAAAGTATTAAATTATCCATTACATGTCTTATTTTGTGCACATATATATTTATATAAATTATTTTTTAAAAAATTCATTGAACCGAGGTTGAACCGGTCCGACCGGTTGAACCTCGACCCTTTCACTTCACCGGTTCGATTAACGGTCCGGTTTTTAAAACATTGGGAGTCATGAGTGCTTGGTCTTGGAGCCCTTTCTCCTCTCTTTGGCATGCATGATGCACCCCACAAATAGAAGGCGAGCATTTAAGCTAACGATGATTCTACCAGTGCCAGGAAGACTCTGGCTTTCCAGGACCATGCCATCCCTCGGTATGCTAGTAAAGGAAACGTACCTGCCCTGTTCCCTGCCTATTAAGATTCTTTTTTTTTTTTTTTTTTTGTCAACACAGGGGTGTCCGGGTCAAGACCCGAAGGCGGCCCGACTAATCCCCTTTGCTATTAAGATTCACTGCGGTCAAATTTCCATATACCGGACTAACTTGACCCTTTGCTAGATGATACACTAACTTTGGCTAGAAAATGACACCAGATTTCCACATTCTACATTTCCACGTTTCAGTGTATGAACGTTTGATCAGTAATCAAAGAAGACAGCAAATTAAAGGAAGTTTGTCCGCGACTAGTATCACTTATCAGCCTCTCACATCTCTATCAATCAACATAAAAGATCAACTTGTTTCCTGGGTCAGAATAAATATGCATATTGTTCAAAAATAGCGATATCTAGACATTGGTTAAGATCGTCAAAATTGACTCACGAAGTGCTTAATGATCCCTCATTTCGGTTTTTTCTTTTTATTTTAATTTTTTTCGGCGTAGAAATTAACGTAATAAATTATCTCTATCTTGGGAAAAAAAGGGATTTTTTCTTTTGAGGCTAGGCTAAAATTCCTGATGTGGATATCACATTATTGCATGTCTTAACAATTCATGAAGAAAGTTAAAAAGGAAAGCTGGTAACATGTTGAAATAGTAATGAACCTACTTTTGTTGACTATTCTTAGGAGTGTACATTTGAGATTATCACTGTAGTTGAATAATATATCGATTCGAACTTCAATGAGAATAGCTTGAAAGTTCCATATATTGTTATTGTGTCTATGTGTCACACTAACTTTGTCCTGGTTTTAACCATACTTTACTACCAAAAGTGAAAGTCGTTTGGATTACACTTTTTTGGGAATTTTTTTTAAAAAAAATCATACTATGACACGTTTTTGAAATATAATGTATGTGAAATAAAATGGTGGTTGAAAATTCTATTAAGGGAGTATTCTAGAAAAAATCCTCAAAATTTTTAGACGAAAACCTTAATCCAAAACAAGGATTCTTCTAAGACCGGACCCCATAATTGACAATTAGTCTAATCCTATTTCAGTGTAACCATTATGTGGCATTTTAATTGATTATGCTCTAAACTCTCTTTATAAAAGTACCACTTCCAAAAAATAATAATCTGTTTTAAGAATTAAACCAAAAGCAGATTAGGTCACAAATAAAACTTAGAACTAGTCCAAGGCTGCAAGTGATTTGATGATTAGCTTGTTGAATGATTCAAAGTATCACTCAGCGGGAATGAATTATGAAGCCTCAAAGGAATTGGGCAGGGACTATTGTCTTGAGAAAATGAGGACTTTTACAGCTGAATCATTACAAATACAAGCACAAAAGTTTATTACTCATTATTACAAATACAAATATAGCTGAATCATCCCAAAAACCGTCACATGTTAAATTTTAGGATTAATCGTATATATACTATCAGTGTATACACAATCATCATTAGATATATGACACATGTGCAAAATTGAAATTTAAAATTCAAAATTTGCTCATGTGTTATCCATCCAACTGTAATAGTGTATAAACTGACAGTGTATATAAAATTTATTCTAAAAACTGTCACATGTTAAATTTTAGGGTAAAGTGCACCTGAAGTAACTAAAGCTTTTCGAAATTTTTATTCCTCCCCTTAAATTATTTTTCATACCAAACAGTCTATTGAACTTCTAAAAGTGTTTCGTCCAAACCATTTGTTAGATATATGGAGTCATGCCACATGAAAGGCATGCCCATTTTAGAAGGTATTATTTTTGGCATTTCGCACAAAACCATCAACCCCAAATCAATCAAGAGCTCATCTCCCACCAACAAAGATTAGAAGCAAGTTTTTGCTCCCACAAAAAAAGTTAGAAGATTGAAAGATGCCAAGAAGACTGCTAGTAGATGTTTGAATTGTCGAAGTGGATTGACTTGCACACTGAAAACTTTCGAGACACCTTGGAGTCTCAGGAGAAGGTATGCTATTTTTGGCTTTGATGAGGTTAGAGGATAGATAAAGTCAATTTACATGGTTGGAGAATTAAGTATTCATCTACAATTGTTGAATTCTTTAGCAATCCTGTTGAGAAATTCTATCCAAGTTCTTTGTTTGTTTCATTTTGAAGATCTTTAGCTGTGAATCGATTAGGGATTTCTGTGGATTTATGTGACAATTGGGTGAATATATGGATTGGGGGTTTTTTTTTTATTATTAACAAATGGGCTAAGTAATCAATTCAGGGCTGAGGAGTTCTGCGCAAAATGTTCAAAATTTTTCTTCAGGATAGGTGTTCATCTCAGAACTGAAGGTTCTGAGAATTGGCTAGAGGAAAGAATTGGCCAGAACTGAAGGTTCATATCCCCCACGAGCAGCTTCTGTCATCGTTGATGTCAAGGAAAACTAAAGACATTAGACTGGCAACTATGATAGATGACATCGCCAACTTAGGCTCTTTGTTTCAAAAATGCTCATTTTGTTTAGATATAGCAAATGACAATATAAGTAAATCTGTGAGTACTTATGCTGTAGGCATTTGTGTTGATGAGGAATGGAACAATCCTCAAGGTGTCTAACACCTTTGTAAAGTTTCTTGGAGCCGTTGCTCTACAAGTATATACTTATGTTTTGATCAATATATTCCTATCGTTTCAGAAAAAAAAAAATAGGTGTTCATCTCAGGGACTCATTCTACAGATTTAACAGAATAGTCTAAGTGAAGCACTTTTTGGAGTTTAATGGACTATTATTTAACATGAAAAATAGTTTAATAAATGATTTAGTAAAAAAATTTGGAAAATGTAGTCATGACCTTCAATCCACTTTGTCCTAATTTGGATGGAGAATTTATCACTTGTCCCTACATGTGATCAATACTAGGAGAGGACAAAATGAGACAAATATATATATATATATATATATATATATTTTTTGGGCCGAAGTGAGACCATCCACTAATTATTAGGTGGTGATTTAGTTTAATTAACCAATTTCCAATCTACAACAAGGTAACGGCGAAATATATCTACCATGTCCCCGTTAATCGTACGCTCCAAACCTGCACAATCTCCCGCCTAGTGCGTGAAAAATGCAACTAGTCTACCACAGTGAAGATTTTTCCATACGAGCCAATATATAAAGATACATATATATGAGTAAATCTTATATATATATTAACAGTGTATATATGATCACAATTAGATATACAATATATATGTAAAATTTGAATTTTAAATTCAAATTCGAATTTATGTATCATGTATTCAATGATAAAAGTTTATATGTTAACAGTATATAAAAGATTAATCATATATATATATATATATAACATCTTTTAAATTTTAAACTTTTCATTCGGTATATATATATTTTTCATTAAGACCCGCTTACATAAAAGTATTTTTACATTACTGTTACTCTAGGAGAATTTAATACTTACTTTACCCATATTTCTAATGATTGCAGTCTTCTGCTTGAATACATATAGTTGTTAGCGTAGAAAAAGGGCATTTTGTTTTTCTAATTTTATTTTGATAAAATGATATCCTGGTTGTTCCGTTGAAGGAAGAACCTTGAAACACTAGGCTTCGTAGCATTGACTGGCTGCTGTTTTTGTCATCTTTTGGGTCTGCGTCAATCATATTGACTTGCATTAAGAAAAATGAAAATGTTAATCACACTTCACTTTTATTAATCGCACACACTCACCATTTATTTACTATATAGTCTAATAAATCAAAATCATAGGATAAAAATGACTGTAAAAATATGATTAATAAAAAGGAAACTGCAACTAATATTTCTTCAAAAAAAAAAAAAAAGATTTAGTGTTCAAGGATATATGTAAGTACAGGAGATAATTTGTGTTTCAGATCACATGATTTTTTTTAAAAAAATTTTAGCGTATGTCCCCAAAGAAACACTTTTTATTTAGATGAGTTAATTTCATTTTCTACTTAATATCCTTAATTAACTAATACTTTGGTCCTAAACTATCAAATGCAGTATTATGCTAATTTCTAAGGTGAAAAGACAATATATAGCCTTGCTAATTTGTGTCTTCAGTGAAATTATATTATTATAAAAACAAAAAGCCAAATTTGCAATTAAATGTGTAGACACCAATTTTTTAATTTTTAATTTATTTTTGTTTTTATTTCTTAATATTTTGTTAAAATATTTATTTGCATATTAGTTATTTATCTTCATATATACTAATGTGAATTTTTCTTATTTTGAAAAAAAAGAAAGAAAAATTCTAACAATTTTTATCAACCCCACACACACCTTAATCATTTTTTTTCAACAAATGGCTCCAGTTAAAGTGGTGTATTTTCACACAGGATCCTCAGTGCCACTTTTTCAGTGGCAATTCAGTGTCACTTCTATATTTATACTAAGTGTCCTGTTTATTTAATTTGTCATGTGCTGTTTATTTAAATTTCTTCTACCATCACGTGATAAGTGGGATTGGCACTGGATTTGGCACCGAATAGTGGCACAGAAGATCCCAACTGGTGTATTTTGCTTATTTGTCTTATACTTCAGCAAGACCAACCAAATTATATTAATATCCACTTACTTTGCTAGGAACAAAAAGTTTTCGTTACTACAGTATAGCAATTGATTGCTCTGGGGAAAATGCTAGTAAAGAATAGTACAAGATCGCAAAATATTGCAATTGAGTCTCTTATTGTAAGTCTCAAAAAAAAAAAAACACCCTAAACTAGAACAAATTCTCATCCCAAAAATCAGAAAATATAGAATACCAATTACTTAAATGCATAAAATTCAGGCATTGCGGCGGCGTTGGAGTCGAACAGGGAGACCATTGACAGGAGTAGGAGATGCCAGGTTTATGATCTTCTCATCAGGAATTAGCCTCTCCATCTTGAATCTTGTCACCACATTATACATGAACACTAGGATCTCCAGCCGTGCATATTCTTTTCCAGGACACATCTTAGGTCCTCCTCCAAAGGGAATGAAAGTGAATGGTGCTGGTCCACTTCCTTCAAATCTTGAAGGATCAAATACGTCTGGATTTGCAAAGTGTTTGGGATTTCGATGTGTCGAATACACACTCCAAAATGTCTGCAAAAGATTTTCAGGTCAAGAAAATTGAT
Source organism: Coffea eugenioides (assembly GCF_003713205.1). Lineage (NCBI taxonomy): Eukaryota > Viridiplantae > Streptophyta > Magnoliopsida > Gentianales > Rubiaceae > Coffea > Coffea eugenioides. The sequence continues at coordinate 10,199,859 of NC_040044.1, forward strand.
TAGTAAAGTTAGTATTACTAAGTAAATAAATATGTATCAAAATTCTCTCAAAGATTACAATAATGAAATCTATAATTTGATTTTCGAGTCCTCCCTTCTCCTCCGTTTCTGTTTTAAGTTTCACAATCTCTTTCACACCAAAATAACAATCTTTTTTTTTTTTTTTGGTTCAATCAATGTAATCATATCGTACCTTCCACCCTTTTGGAATGGTGAAACCAGCATAGTCAAAATCCGTTTTTGCCTCTCTAAAGGATCCTTGAGCTGGCGGAGTTAGCCTTAATGATTCACGCCCTACATTCCATGAGTAGGTCATCTTCTGGATATCCTCCCAACTCAAGAGGTCGTCTGGACCTTTGGACTCTGCAATCTCCATGATTTCTGTAACAAGCACAAATTCACTTCGTTTGAGCCTATTAGTTGTCTATTTTTTAGTCTATACTGTCAGCCAAGAGTGAAGAAATTTCCACGTCAATGTGCAAAATGACAAATTTCTTGTTTTCTTGTTTTTAAAGGAAAGCTTTCGCGAGGAAGTCACTATCAAAGAATGTTAGTCATCACTTAACAGAGAATATTAGTCACGAACTACCACAGTCAAACGAAAAACATTAAACAAGGGCTGCTTAACTAGCTATAGACGTAAAAACCTTGGTACTGCACGATTAATTTACCTTGGTAAACCTTCTCATAGATGTGTGGAAGCTCCGAGAGATATTTCAGCACAAAGGTGACCGCGCAACTTGTTGTGTCAAAGCTGGCAACCAAAAGACCAACGATGTTATTGCAGATCTCCATTTCGTTCATTAACTTGCCACCTTCATCCTTGACAAGAATCATGCGAGATAACAGGTCTCTTCCTGCAGAGGACTCGTCTTCCATTAGCTCTTTCTTCCTATTTGTAACGATCTTCAGCAGCTCTTCACGTACTTTGTTCCCTCCTTTAATAGCACCGTTGTAAGCTGTTCCGGGAAAGTCAAGTGGGATGGAGAATAACCCGTTCATCACGCGGGCAAATGGATCAGACAATCTCTTAACGTGCTCAGGATCTTCAATGTTCAAGAACAATCTGCATGCCAGTGCAAAAGTGTACTTCTTGGCTAGATGGTAAACCTTGACTTCTTCGAAAGGAGCCCATTCGGCATCCAGATGTTTACGGGCCATGGCGTCCATGACCGGGATGTACTTCTTTAGAGCTTCAGGTTTGAGGATTTCATGCAAAAAGCTGTGCTGAAGGGCGCCTACTTCTTTCAATGGTGCGTCCACATAAGAGGGGAAGAGCAAAGCTTTCCTCATTGATCGTGGCAACCATGAAGTAACAGCCTTGTCTTCGTTGGAGAACAAGAATTTGTTCCCAGCAGGGCCGCAGAATACGGAAACTTTCTCCCCCATGAAGGAGGTTTTGAAAACTTGGGACGAGTATTTGCTCATTCTCTCCTCGATAAATTTCCGAGGGCCTCCGCGGGCAAAGTCTACATTTTCCCCAAGAACTGGCCATCCTATATTCCCTGGAGGCAGTTTGCTTTTGTTGAACTTTGGTTTTCTTGTCAACAAGTAAAGATAAAGAGGAACCAACAGGGCTAAAATGGTGTAAAGGGAATAGAGCAAAAAATCCTCCATTTTTGTTCTCAACACTTGCTAAGAAAGATGGAGGAGTTTACGACTAGAGCAAGTAGAACTGTACTAGCCAAAAGTTCGATGATTTGTGAGTTAAAACGCTGGTAAGGAGATTATATATAGAGGGCAGAGTTGCTTGGGGGACTCAGTCTAACTTTTCTTTGGTAAGACTTTCAAATGAAGAAGATGTCAAATGAGGGAAAGAGAAGAAGAAGTCATCCCTAAACGCTGTTTGATTGAATTAACGGGGAATGGACGGTAATAAAGGATTTTGTTGCTTGTAGAGGGAAAAATCTTTGGTATCATTGGATTTCGGGCTTTTAAGGCTAATCAAGACAATGAATGAATCTTACGTTTACATTTAGATTTGATCAACCTCTATCACAAATTCTGATTTAGGAAAAAAGATTTTTATATTCATGTGAATTCCATATGAAGGAAACTATTATGGGTTTTTCTTCCATTACATATACCACTAAGAATGAGCTAAAATTTCTTATCGCAAATATTTTTTCTGATGGCAATTAGATCAGAGTGCACTATGTCATTTGCACTAAAACATTCAATTGACACTAGTTTGCTTGGGTCTCGCGCGACGCGCGAGGGTGCTCGGATTCAATTTCTTTTTTGAGTCTGTTTTTGGATAATATTTACATATATTTAAACTGATTCATGAAGGATATTTACATGTGGCCTTCATTAAGCCGTATTGGAAGGCTATCAAAAGTTACAAGGCTCGTTTGCCCTCAAAAAAGGGGTGTCCTAAGGTAGTATATTTATAGGGCTCATCTAATCAGCAAGGAAAGAACAAAACTCCACCGCAGGTGTTTAACTACAGTAGTAGGTTGGAACCTGAACCATGTGATAATACAGTAGTAGTTGTCTGAATGACTTCGATGGAGCCGAAAGACCCTAAAGCCAAGTCTACTTCTGGTGACTAATTACTTCATCAAGAGTGAAAGTGGGATCCAAGGGTACAATAGTCATAAAAAATTCACCAAGAAATTGCAGCCACAAATGTGTGCAACGGTGGCAACTAGGGTTGCAAACGAGTCGAGCCGAGTCGAGCTTTGAGCAAATCGAGCCGAGCCTCGACTAAATTTTACCAAGCTCGAGCTCGAGCTCGAGCTCGACGAGCCGGCAAATTTCGAGCTCGAGCTCGACTCGAATCAAGTCGAGCCGAGCTCGAGCTCGAAAAAAAATAAAAAATAATTATTTTATTTTTAAAAAAATAAATAAAATAATATTTTTTTAATAAATAATAAAATATTAAGGATATATACGTAATTTTACTATGAAAATAAAAAATAAAAAAAAATATATAATATACGTAATTTTATTATTAAATAAAAATAAAAATAAAAATAAAATATATATATACCCAAACTCGTGAGCCGGCTCGCGAGCTAACGAGCTTAATATTTTGAGCTCGAGCTCGATTAATATCGAGCTCGACTCGAGCCGCTCGCGAGCGGCTCGATTCGTTTGCAGCCCTAGTGGCAACCCATGAACATAAAAATATGTGGAAATGACGAAAGAATCCACACAGTAAAGGTGTTAATGAGGTAACAAAATCACTGTTCGTCCAACCCATTCACACACTTATATTGTTAGGATAATATGTAATTAAACTTTAAAGTGGTTCGAGTTTTTCTTTTTTTAAAAAAAAAAAATTAAATCTAAGAGTTTTTTTCAAATCTGGACATCGGATCTGACATTTTTTCAATCATTTAATCAGATTTCAACATCAACTTTGAATTTGAACTAGTTGGATAATAAATATGATAGTATTGATATAGGTAAATATTCATCAAGATGTTCCTAATTTATCTGATCTGTTAGAATTTTACCTTGTAACCTTTGTTATTTTCTAAATTAGTTAAATTTAATGATTTTTTTTCAAATTAATTGTATCTATAGTATGTTTGAGTATTTTCTCCCACTAAGATAAATTTCATAAAATAAAATCTTATCTTTCATAATAAGAAAATGTAAGTAAACTCTGAACCGGACGCAAAGAAAATGTCTTCCAGATTCATGGGGGCCCCTCCGCCACTTTCAGGTCCGTCTACCAAAATGGAATTCCTTCCATCCACCACTTTCTTCCTTTAACGATTTTGAAGACTAGGGAGCATCATTCACGCAAGGCCCTTGAAACTTTTGTCTTCGAACGATTTACAAATCAAATGGTGCAATTCATCGCTGCTTTGTCTATTTATTTGTTTATTGAATAAGTGACAGCCCTCCACTGTTTAACAAAAATAAAGAAAAGAAAGCTGCATTAATTGTAAACTTCTGAATTGTCTCGAGTATTTTTTTCATTCTACTAATTCATCCATCCTATAGAAAATGGGACATGGACGGCCATCAGAAATGACTGTCCCTGAATGGTTCATGGCCATGATTGCCTATATATATATATATATTAATTTTGTATATACTGATAGTGTATATACTTTTACCCTTAGATGTATGTCACTTAATTTAAATTTAAATTTGAATATCATTCTTTATATATGTAGCGTGTATTCAATGATAAACTCTAAATATACTAGTGTGCAAGGCACACACTAATTAGTGTGCGACGCACATGCTATTGTATGTGCAGTAAATAAGAAAATTATTTGTGAAATTTTTTATTATATTTATTGAAATCATTTTGAGTTCATTAGATTGTGACTTTGACAAGTAATTTATTATGGGTGTTATGATGAGTAGAAAATGGTTTTCAGCAATTGGTAGCAGTTATCGTCCAAATTAATTGTGGATTTACAAAAGATGTAGCGGTAGTTATCATCTTAATGGTGATTGTGAAAGATTGTCTGATCTTATCATGAAGGGGCAATTTTGGTAAAACAAAATATGACAACAAAAGTTTACACCAAACCAAACCCTCGATCCTACTTTATTATAGTAGAGAATGGTGATTGTGCAAAATTGTTTGATCTTATCATGAAGGAGTAAAATTTGGTAAAACAAAATATGACAATAAAAGTTCACACCAAACTAAACCCTTGCTCTTGCTTTGTTATAATAGAGATATATGTGTATACGTGTGTATGTATGTATATATATATATATAAACTTCATATCACTACATATACATTGAGTGTTTTTGGATATAAAATTATTTAAAATAATTACTGTAACACTTTTTTTGTGACGTAATGTATGTGAGATAAAAAAAATGATTAGGAAGATAAAAAATTCATTGAAAAATGTATTTATGATACAAGCAAAATAATATTTAAAGAAATGGCTATCCAAACACACCCAATTATTTTTAACATCATGTGTGGGATTTACAAAAATTTGTTCTATATTTACTTTCTGCTCAAAGTGAGTTACAACTTGAAGAAAAATTGAGTATACATCCTCTGGGATTGGATAAAACCGGCACAAACCATCGACCCCAAATTCAATCATATAAGTACTACCTTGTAATTTTTTTTATCGTAACGGTAGAATTCCTATAACCTACTCTAGGAGGACGAGGAGGGGGACTCGATGTGAGTAGAGACTCCATTGAAGATGGTCCTGGAAGGGCGGACCTACGCTTATGGCGGTGTATTCTTACGTCCATTATATACTAAAAATATTTTACTCTTACATAAACCTTAAGACTCCTTTTTCTTTTCTTAATGTGGATGTCTACTCTTTATAAATTACGATGTACTTGTCGGTTTAGTCTAGTTAAATAAAGAGAGAAAAATACTAAAATAATGAGTCTTTGATTACAAATTAGATTTAAAAAAAAAACACACTGGCTGATTGAAATTGCTATAAGCCTGTAAGTTATATTGTCTTCGTCAGAACGTCACTATTATCCGAAGTTCCAATTTTTTTTTATTTCCCATTGTACTAAAATATTTTTTGATAAAAGCTTACGAGTCGTAATGCATGTATTAGTTCATGAAAACATGTAGAAATACTTCATAATCAATAACGAGCGAAGTGGTGTACATAATGGAACGGCAATCTAGATTGCAACCTACAAGTTTTCGATGGGTATCTTACTCATTCTGATTAAAAGAAGCTGCTTGGTTCAAATTGTACAATCACTTGACTATCGGTATAACAGGATGGTCAATGATAATGGATTTTAATAAAAACCAATAATGTGTTTGTTAACGTAGAATGAATTTTACAATTTATTAATTTTCTTTTTTCTTTTCTTTTTTCCATCCGTTGAAACCAGTACAAATGGTGGCATTTTGTTTTCTTATTTTTATATTTAAGGAGAATAAGATGGGTATTTTTACCTTTAGGGAGAGTAAAATGAGTGATAAAGAGGATTTCCTAACAAGAAGTGGTTAATCAGAAAATTCATGGAAAAGTCCTATCATTCCCACTGATTTATTGCCATTGGCCCTAAGCAAATATTATGTATAGGTATAATTAAATTGAAAACTCAAAGTAGGAGTTGAAACCATTTAACAAACACCCCTTAAGAAGTAACTTTCAAGTGAACAAAATAATTATGGAGTGGCGCACTAACTGACAAGCAAAATTATAGGAAAGAAATTGCTTTTCCTCCTTTTTTTTTTTTTTTTTTTTTATAAAATATCATAATTTCATTAAAGTCTGCACTAGTAGCAGAAATTATATTATTAAACATACATAGATATCAAAGAACAGATCTGAAGAAATGATACTACAGATCTGAAGAACAATAAAATTACATTATAAAGTTTCAAATTTAAAAAATGAGATAAAATAATTGTGATTCACGGACATATATGCATGCTTCTAATCGTCAGATCTGCTGATTAACTACTTCAAGTCCCGATATTATGGTGAGATCTGTTAAATAAATTCAAGAAATTTTAGATCTGATAATCAAAATTTTAAAAACTCAGATCTCATAAAAGAAAAGTAAAAAAATTATCAAAAACTCTTACGAGAAATCCCTAGAAGAGAAGAAAACTCTCACTAAAAAATTTATAAGAAAAAACTCTCACTAGACAAACCTAAGGACAGAAGAAACTCTCACTAGAAAATTTCAGAAGAGATTTTATTCACCAAAATAAAAAGAAACTATAGAGAGGGTTTCTCCCATGGAGAGAGATCAGATTTTAGTTAGAGAGTTTTTCTAAAAAGAAGGAAGAGAGAAGAAAGAGAGCTGTTTTTCCTCCTTTTTCTTCTGGCTCTTTGTACATTTGTAAACTAGATCTTCGTCGTTGAGGAGGTTCGATCATGATAAGAGGTTGACATTTAAAATAAATAATATATATATATATATATATATATATATATATATATATATATATATATATATATAGTGTACACACATGTGCATATCATTGTAAGAGACTGGACTAAGTGACGATTTTAGATTAAAAGTTATAAGAATTGCATGAGGCTCCGTTTTTCCATTTTGATCCCTTGTCTTCGAGATCATGGCCCATTAGCCCCCTAATATGACATTACCTATGAATTTAGTCCCTCGTATATGCAAAATATAGGACCTTCAAAGAAAATTGAAAAACTTAACAAGATTTGTTACGATATGTGTACCATTAAAAGATGTTTTTGGTCCTTTATCTTTATCTTTAGAGTTCTGTCTAATTTGATTCCTTATATATTACCGTCTATTAATTTAAATCATCATCTTTATAAAAAAAATCGCTGTAGGACTTTTAATGAGAAATTAAATAACCCTATAGAGCCAATCCTGAACACAGCATGCGCGCGTATCATTAAAACCAAAAAGGGCAGAGGAAAAAAAAAAACTCACAAGACCAGTCACATAAATTTTGTTGATTTCCTCTCCCAACGTACCCAAATCCTAATTAGAGTCCTTAAGTTATAAATTGCTGGTAAATTTACGAATTAAGGGATCTGGCTACGGATCTTGAAAAATCAGAAAGGAAAATAGACGGAATTGCAAGTTAGAGACTTGTATATTCTTCGAGTAATTCTTTTACCAGATCTATTAGGGTTCTCTAGTTTCTAACCATATTGGACACAACCCTAAAACAAGGGACTAATACAATTTATTTTTTCATTTTTATTCTGTGTAACCGTTTTCTTTATGATTTTCTTTTTTTTTTTTTTTTTGCTAAAGATCCTACATCTACATTGACTTTGATAAAGATGAGGAATCAATCTCATAATTGAATACATAAGGAATCAAAAAAGTCAAAACTCCAAAGATAAGGAATTAAAATGAATATTTTTCAAAAAGAGGGATTGGTTGGCTGGCACAAAAAGAGGGAGTATAAGTAAAGAATCTCGACACCTCTCACTTATATTAAAAAACAATAGATATTTTTCCAATAAAGTTAACTACGTTGTGCTTGTGCATGTACTTCTTTGATTAAGTCAAGTTCAGAATTGGTGAGAAAGCTATGAGGAAGTCAAGTCAATTGGAGATGAGACAAATAAATGGTTGTTACTGGTGTGACTATCATAGCGGAAAAAATTGACATTTTTTTTTCAACAATTGCAAATATGCTTGTTTCGGAAATTCCTCACTAGCCCCTGCAAGGCGGTAATATAGATTTTTTCAATTATAATACCAATGCTCTCAATTTACTAGAGCACAAGTTAACACACATCCTTTCAATTCAAGTATACACAATCACATTTACTATTCTTGTTACACTGTTCCAAATTGAAAATGTAACCCAAAATTATTCCAAATACCACTGGATTCCTAGATTACCATTTAAAGTTAACGTTGCTTTTAATTCGTAAACTATCCCACAATACCACTAAACTCTAAAGTAGGCGATTTAACTCTTGAAATTTATATTGTGCCCTAAATTTGCTAATTCACCTGATTTCCACTTTGATTTAATTTGATAGACGTACTGCTCCTAGATCCACGTCCACATGCAAAGTTTGAAAGAAAATGCCAGTTCACGAGTACATGGGAATATGACATGCTCTATCAATGATTCAATTCAGCTAAAAAGCAAATGTACTATTATTGAGCAATGAGACTATCTTGGGACAATAGAAAACATTGCGGTCTAAATTATGAAAAAGAATAATTTGAGGTGCAAAGACTCCGATAGATGATATTTTACGGGTTAAAAATGGTGTAAACTCTTACTCCAACGATGGCTTTCACATGAAGTATGGTTTCTAAGTTTCGAGTGATCGAGCAAAACAGTATATTTAGTTGCGAAACTATATCCAAGCTACACGCTTGGCAGATACACGAGGTAATTCTTGGAGCATTGAAAAAAATTCTGCATAAAGATGTCTTTTGTCTTTAAACACAAGCTTGCTTAACTAGAATTTTGTACCAATACGGGGGTGGAAAAATCAGTGCAAATTATGGTCACTTTTGGACAAATGCAAGAGCAGACAAATTTGCTAGACCGGGATTTTCCACAATGGCGCATCATGCTTGACGAGACGAAATCCGCAACATGTGCTGTCTCTTGACGATTCAATGCTTACAAGTTTGGATGGACATATTGATGTGAAATTAAGGATTGGATTCTTTTAAAACGAGTAGGACTGTCAATCGAGTTGAACTAACCTAAGCTCGACCGTTTGACTCAAAAAATTTCACTCAACCTAAGGTTTAATTGGATTGGGTTAAGGGTGTAATCGAATCGGGTCGAGATCAATTAGTGCACTATTCAAACTCGACTTGAATTAAAAAAACTAGATTCGAACTCGAACTTAAATTCGTTGAACTCTTGAAAGTTAAACTTGAGCTCGAATTCGATTTTATTTTGCATTACTCGAACTCGAACTCGACCTCATGCTTATCGAGCCCAATCAAGCTTAATCGAGTTTAAGAAATATAAATTTATATTTTAAATAATTTTAAATAAGGGATAAAATAGACATTTATACTAATAAATAAACAAATTAATATGTGTGTGTGTGGAATTCGATTAAACTTGACGAGCTTTTGAACTTCACATATTAAACTCAAATTCGACTCGTCAAGTAAATTGAGTTACTTGAACTCAAGCTCGAACTCGATCAATGCGAATTCAAGCTTGAGTTTTGATCGAGCAAGTTCGCGAATTATTCGATTAAGTTCGACTCATTTACACTCCTAGATCTGGCAAAGATTGGGTCTAAATATTAGATCTGAACTAATTGTGAACCGATCTTGGACCATAGTAATATTAGACCTGATTAAAGCCTATCCCACATATGAGTGTGATTATTTATGTAAAAAATATATAATAAAATCTATAATTTATAATTATATATATTACAACATAAAACATTAATAATTTATATATATTTGTATTAATTCATAATTATAAAATATATATTATATATAATTATATATTTAATTTTGAATTTGGACCAAACCCGATTTGAGTTCAAAACTCATATAATGGTATGAACTGAGTTTGACCCTTTTAGTATGAGCTCGAAACCAGAAAGTCTGAAACTCAAAAATCGATATATTTTGTGAGTTGAGTTTGGGCTTGCTAAATCTTGGGTCAAAAAGACCAATTGACACTCCTAAAAAGGGGCGCTGAATTGAGTCTTCAAATCAGTGGCTGTTTGAAAAGAAGGGCAATTTCAGCCTAACGAATTAAGGTTAACCTGTTTCATGCGTTGATAAAGTTGATGCACGTCACAGTTCACATTACAAGTATCTACTGCAAGAAACCTACAAGGGACCACGAAGCAGTGACAAGTAAAAAGAATATATGAGCAGTCTCCCTGCTTGTCCATAAAGATCACTTGAGAAACATCAAGAGCTAAATATGCTTTGTATGTCCAGATGACACTTCTGAAAAATAGTTGTCTGATTCTTGACATGAAAGGCAAGCATCCTCCTCCAGCCAGAGGATGCTCAAGAAAAGCAATGAGTATCGTATTTCACCTTTTCTTACCTAAATTCACGTGGTATTACAGTTGCCTAACTAAATGCACTGGAGTTCAAGACAAAATTTGCCGTAGTTCATGGAAAACAATAAACCATGTAAAATAACCATAGGGGCTAGGCAAAGATGCTTAAGCCAAGAGCGATGTAGAATTAAGCAAGTTCAGGTTAAGTATGGTGATATTTGGCACCATATGAAATTTCACAAACTGATCTCTTGAGAAATCAATTGTCAAGAATACTATCATGTAGCCCATCTTTCACGGGAAGTTCCCTAAAGAAGGGAGGGTACTTCGTTCCAAGGTGGTAAAAAATCCCATAAGTTCTACACCAATCTACAATCCATGGTGGACCTCTAGTTTTTACTTTAGTCAAATTTCCATGTACTGGACTAACTTGATCCTTTGCAATAAAGCATGAACTTTGACTAGAAAATGAGACCAGGTCTCCACATTACTGCATATCAATTTTTGCTATCAGTATCCAAAGAAGGCCACAAATCAAAGGAACTATCTCCACGACTAGCATCATTTCAAGCCTTGTTTCACATCTCTATCAATCAACACAAACCATCGACTCATTTTCTGGCCTCAGAGTAAGTGTGAACATTGTCTATCAAAAGCAGCAATCTCTAGACATTACATTAGTTGAGGCTGTCAAAATTGACTGAAAAATGTTTAATGAACTGCCATATTATTTTCTATATGGAATTTAACGTAGTATGATCTCTAACTAGGCAACGAAATTTTTTTTCGTTTTATGGTGCCTGGGCCAAACTTCTTAATGTAGCTCATTATTGCAGGTTTTTCAAACTTCGTGGTTGGCATTAAAGGAACTCTGGCAACATGTTTCTTCAGATAAACGGTATTGAACAGTCTGAAGCTACCTTTGTTGACTATCTGTTTTTAGGAGTTTACTTTTTTGATTATCAATGTAGTTGAAAAAATATGGATGTGAGATGAGTACTATAGGCCCCTCGGGTTGGCTCGGCTGGTGCTGAGGTTGCCTCATTAGGTTCTGGCACCGCGTGGTCAGAGTTCGACTCCTTTTACCATCTTATGTATCTTGGAAAGCGGGTGCACAAGCGCAGGGAGATTAGTCCGAAAGGGATACTCCCTGTGTTGACAAAAAAAAAAAAAGATTAGTACTATAACATTTTTCGTGATATGATGCATGTGAGATAAAAAGATCATTGAAAATATAAAAATATGGTTAGAAAATATATTTATAATGGAAGCAAAATAATATTTGAAAAAATTGTATCCAAACAATTTTTGCATTATAAACACAATTTTCAACATGATACCAAGATTTGAAAAAAAATTTTCAAATAATATTTTACTTGCATCATAAATACAAATTTTAACTATTTTTTTTATAATTTTAATTACTTTTTTATTTCACATACACCACATTACAAAATAGTGCTATAGTGTTAGGCTAAATAATTTTTACAAATAATCTCCTACCCAAGCACACCCAAATCATTGGTTCCACACTTATGTATTCTCATCCTGAGAATAGCTCTATAATGTGCCTATCTATCCATTAGCTTCTGTCAGGTTTTAGCCAAATTTACTGCTCTAAGCTTATCCTTGTTAGACCCAACTCATATTCGCTATGGGTCAAACAATAACCTAACCAAGAAAAGCTAAAATATTTTAAATAGTCTAAACCCAATGAGTTTTTGGTTCATTACGCTCTAAAATCCCTTTATCACGTACCATTTCCACTTCCTCAAGCCAAAAAAAAAAAAAAAAAACCATTTCCATTTCCACCAATAATGGAGTATCATCTTTTAACAACTAGACTAAACCAATTTAAGTTTAGCTAAGATAAGGTTTTGCTCCCAGCATGTCGGCGAATTTCTAGAAATAATGTGATTGAGAAAAAAAGTCCGAAAAGTGGTGTTGTACGGGAATGTTTGATAATTGAAGGGTCGCCGCAAATGCCATCATCGGCTTCTAAAAAAATCAATTTTCTTTTCCATTTTTCTTTTGCAATTGAGAAGGAATTTTTGTTTTTGTTTTTTTTTTTGTTGAATCTGCTACGCCGCATGCACTTTTGCATGCGGCGAGACTTTTCTACATAGCCGCATGCCATAGTGCATGCGGCTAAGACCTTTTAATAGCCGCGTGCACTATTCATGCGGCTAAGACCAATTTTTTTATTTTTATGAAACTCTAAAGTATAATAACTAAACCCAGGGCCTAATTCCAAATTTATAAATCGTAAATCCTACTTTATAAAACCTAAATCCTAATTTATAAATCCTAAATCCAATTTATAAATCTTAAACTCTAATTTATAAATCCTAAATCCAAATTAATAAATTTTAAATACTATATACAAAGCTGAAATCCTAATTCATAAAACTTGAACCTTAATTTATAAACCCTAATCGTAATTTATAAACCCTTAATCCAAATTGATGAATCGAAAACCCTAATTTATAAAGCCTAAACCCTAATTTATAAACCGTAAATCCAAATTTGTAAATCTTAAACTCTAATTTATAAAGTCAAAATCGTAATTTATAAACCCTAAATCCAAATTAATAAATTTTAAATACTAATTTATAAAGCTGAAATCCTAATTCATAAAACTTGAACCCTAATGTATAAACCCTAAATAGTAATTTAAAAACCCTTAATCCAAATTTATAAATCAAAAACCCTAATTTATAAAGACTTGAACCCTAATTTATAAACCCTAAATCCAAATTTATAAATCTTAAACTCTAATTTATAAAGTCAAAATCCTAATTTGTAAACCCTAAATCCAAATTAATAAATCTTAAATACTAATTTATAAAGTTGAAATCCTAATTCATAAAACTTGAACCCTAATTTATAAACCCTAAATCGTAATTTATCATCATAAATGTAAACCCTAATTTTTAAGGCATCATAAGTAATTCCCTTAATAAAAAAAATTAACTTAGCACCATTGATCCACTTTTTATCAACGGTAAAAAGAATTACGTCGCATCCAAGGGTGTTGCGGTTTGCGGCGTCTGAATTTTTTTTTTGTATGTAAAAGATTTGCACCGTTGATTCACTTGTGATCAATAGTGCTCAAGTATAGCCGCATCCAAGGCGATTGAAATTTTTTTCTTAATAAAGCTTTGCACTGTCCATTTGCGTCCATGTGCTGAATAGTGGTAGTTCAAATTTCTGCTGTGCTTTGGATTGTTAGTTAAAAAAATTCGAAAACAAATTAAATTTAACCCTACCCCTTCATTTGCGGTGACCCCTAAAACAACCCCACTTTCCCCGCAACACCAATTTTGGCATGATCTCTTATTTTCGTAATATTTACAGGAATTCGCCCAGCATGTCAGTTTATTACTTTTACTTTTAAACCTTTCCAAAAAGTACCATTTCAAAGAAAAAGTAAGAATAAAACACACACACACACACACACATAATATATATATGTGTACATTCATACATACATACATATACATACATATATATGTATGTATGTGTGTGTGTATATTGTAAGCTAACACACATATAGATCTTGTAGTGCAAAAGGGGCTCATTCACATGATACTAAAATTGGTATTCCTTGCGGACTACATTGAAAAGTCTTGGAGGCTATAGGGATGTAAATGAACCTAATTAATCGAACATTCTAGTGTTCAAACTTGTTTGATTATTTTAATGAGTTTAAAATTTTGTTCAATTTTGACTTGTTTATTTGCCAAATCAAGTTTGAATGAGTTTTTTTTATCGTACTTGAATGTTATCAAATATAAAACGTTATTCAAATTTGACTTTGATTAGTTCACGAACCAAGTTCCAAAGGATTTTATCAAGTCGAACTCAATTCAAGTATCGAATAGTTTTGCACAATTCAGTGCAGTTATTGTATATGTTTAAATTTTTAATATAAAATGTATTATAATGTTGAATTAAGTAGATGCTAAATCTTTTATTTATGCACAATATTTTTGTTACGAATAATTGAACACCCAATAACAAGTACAACAATCCGACTGAATTGTACAGAATCACAATGGCACCGGCCTCATTCCTCCAGTACCAGCAGGGTAAATCTATTTTGTCCTGTCGAAAGAGACAGGCTTATGTTTGTTTTAGCTTATTTGCCAATAACATCTTTTCAGCAGTACTATTAGAGTATCATAAATTAGTTCCCATAATTGAGTAAATATATTAAATTAATAATATGATTATATGAATTAGCGGTATTCCTAATAACTAAACGAGTATTTAACAATTTCGTATCCACCAAATTAATATTGAATTTCCCTTTTTTTCCCATATTGTCCTAACCATTTTAAATTTAAGCAGATAAAAGTTCAAAGAGCAGAAGGGATCAGCATAGAAGAAAAGTTTAGAATAGAAGAAACCCATAAGGAGGGACTCGTGTCTATTTTCTATATACAAGAAGTCTAATATAATTAAGAAAGGTAAGAAGCCATGTTTGTTAGTTATACGATAACACTTCATGTCAGCATTAAACGTACACAATTATTGAAACGTTGAAGTCATACTCATCATCATAAGATTGCTTGATAAAACTACTGCCTCGAAAATTTAATAATGTATAGCCTAAGTCCCAAATAAATCTTAGAACTAGTCCAAAGCTCCTAAGTCCTTTGAAGATTGGACTGTTGAATGATTCAAAGCATCACTAGGGAATGTAGCTGCAAGGGAAATGGGCAGGGATCACTACTGGTTTGGGGGAAAAAAGAGAGAACTATTATAGCTGAATCTTTACAAGTAGAAACATAAAGTTGAATTTTATTGGGTTAATACTTGCCGGCCAGCCAAATTTGAGATTGTCTCAATCTTTGGATTAATACTCTCCCACCCTATCAAATTTTGTACATGTTACATCTACTCCTATTAGGGCAATTCGCCTCTTGTAATATTCAAAATTAGTATTTATCCCCTAAACTATCAATTGCTATGTTATAGTACCTCAAACTTTTGGGATCTAGGTCGAATTTGGTTGGCCTTATAGAAGTATAAGGACAATAAGTGCCCTTACACTAAAGGACCACACCCCTTTCAGAAGAGACCTCTGACTACAAATTCATTTTCCTTCTCCACGTTTAACATTATCTCTATACAAAGAAAACCAGTCTATACATTAGTACCTCATAAGAACAAGGGTATTTAAAGTCTTTTTGCTTATGGAAGATTGGCCAAGTTGAATTGGTCTTCAGATTATTGCACTAGTTCCAGAGAACTTTTGAATTTGAGGTCTTATAAAAATTGCACTTGATAGTTTGGGAACAAAGAACTAATATTATCAAACACCAGACTATAGTTATGCGTGTCCCTTGTATAATAGTTTAAAAATTTGTCCTCCTCACAACCAACTTTTAATAAATTCTGATAGTTGGAAGATGCGGCCTTTACAGGTATCATTTATAAGCATTCTAATGTATGTCAATAATAAATGGTTGACCAGACCCCAAAGAAGACAAAAACAGCAGCCATAAACAACAATAAACTTATTAAAGGTCATGTCATCCAATAATAAAAATTATAATACTACATAAAAAAAAAAACTATGAACAGCTGAGTCAAGCTTGTTCAAGTTTGGGGTGTAAAATTAATTTGGACATGGTAGATAACGTGGACTGGATATGTATATATTTTGCCAATACTTTCTGATAAATTTTATAAGGGGTTAGCCACACAAAATCACCTTCTTATTTAGGTACATTCTCGGTTTGCCATTGTAGGGCTTTTGACTTATTTTATCCTCTCTCAAGTGCTCTCATTCCTGGTCAAATACATGGGGAGTCTATTTGTTTTAGGGGCGTGCAAAAAAATTGAAAAACCAAAAGTTCAATAAAACCTTATCGATTGAAATTGAAAAGGAAGTAATCCAGTATGAAATTGACTCGATCCGGATTTACTAGAAAAAATTGGACTCAATCTTTAGCTATGGAGTTGTGCCTGACTTTTATACTGGCATGAGACTTTGTCCAGGTTTGTACCATAGATGCATCTACACGATGGCATGTGATTAAGCATTGACCGAATGGATTGACGGGTTTAGAGCAAAAAGTCTTTTGTTATCATTAAATGAGTACATTAATTAAGTGGTATACTACCACCTTAATCGGTCTGTCAAACAAGTACTCATTCATTAAAATGTAGTTCAAATATTAATATTTTGAGAATATAGAAGTAAAGAGTGAAAGCTTATAAATGTAAGGCAAGATAAAAATTAATAGTAGACACATTCACATGATAAATTAAATATAATTTAAGTGTCTTAGTAAATATTCATTGGATGCACGTTAGAAAAAATTCTCTATTAAAATTTAATATTATAGATGAAATTGTACTTAAGTAGGCGGTTCACAAGGGAGAAAGGGGTGGTATGAGTTGGGTGGTGCGAGAAAGAGAAAGTATAAATGAAAGGTCTCGTGTTTGAGACCTTCCAATTATATATTAAAAAAAAAGTCGATTCACTGCATTTTTTTAGTACTGTTCACTGCTTCAAATCTACTACCCCTTCTCAATTCTTAAATCCCATCTTTCCCTTGATTGAATTTTTTTTTTTTTTAAAAAAAATAGTTGGTTCACTTGGGAAAAAAAAAAGGGGTTGTTGGCTCGCTTTCAATAACCTCGGATTCTCAATTGAGACTGCTACCGGCACCAAGAAATACTGAACCAACAGATTTCCACCGCATTGGACTAAATGTCTTGGCAGTTGGCAGTTGGCACCCATCGAATCCTTATTTCACATGCATTTCTTCGTTCAAATTTGGCAGCATTGCAGAGTCAAAGTGCAGCGCATGCTGCCAATTTGTCAGGACACAAGAATAGTGATCTTGCATCTAGCCATTACTTCCGCCCTCCTTATCGGTGGAAAAATTATTACTACTTTAGTCCCATTATACTTGTTATGATTAACTTTGTATCCTGTTTTAAAAAAAGTTGATGTTTGATCAACTAATAAATATATCTTTCCATGATTATCTCTCAGTTTAAATTCACAAGTTAGTTGCTTTGAATTTTACAAAGGTTTGTTGTCATTTTCCATTTTAGATTATGACAAATAAATTGGCACAAACTTAAATAGAAATCAAAAGTAATAAAATGATATGAAGAGAATACTAATGCAAAAATTTATGTTAACTACAAAAATATGATTGTGCAGGAAAATATAAGCGTGTCATCTGTATAATAATTATTATTATTATGGTCTGTCTAACAAGTGACAATGGACACTTGTTAATACGTACTTCGAGCGTTAGATTTTTAGAAATAGACTATTAATTAAGAAAAGTATATAAACACAAAGGAGATTAGTAATTTTTAGCATATGTGTATATAGACATGCATGATGTGTTGAATGGAATTTAGGCGTATTAACAAGTGCCCAACAGGCAACTATGAGAACAACCCTTATTATTATTATTATTATTATTATTATTAGCAGCTAAAGTTACCTATCATGGTGGGGAATTTGGCAGATCCCTACCAGTTTAGTGGTAATTTTGAATGAAAAAACAAGAGAGGGATTTTTGGCATTCTCTCAAGCCTAACTAGCCTTCTAAGTCTGTATATGGTTTCTTACCTACTAATCTTTTGCTTTGTTCGATCACTCTAAACTCCTTTAAAAGATAACATACCTTCTATGAAATTAAGCTGTAGTTAAAGTAAAAGTTTACACCACTTTTGACCCTTAAAATATCACCTATGAGACTCTGTATATATGCACCTAATCATGGGTACGTTGCACCTTAATTAACGTTATTTAAGGATTAAGCTGCCCGCCATATTTGGAACTTTGACTTCCTCGTAGCTTTCTCTCCAGTTTCGAGCTTGACTTCCCCGAAGAAGTGCATGCACAACGTATATAGTTAAACTAAGGCCGACAGCATAACTGTAATGTTACAATCACAAAAATAATCAATCAGTAATGCGGCTACTTGGTCCATTCTCCCTCACCATCGAACCTACCCAAGAATGAAGGTTTTCATTAGGGAAAAAAATGCAGTTTCTTTCCAAATACCTTTCGGTTGTTAATCGGAATATTTGACTTAGTGTTTGGAAGACGTTAATAGTCCCTTTTAAAATCGAAAGAAGAGCTAGAAATCTTGAAATCTCAATCCTAATTAAGCAGCTAAATATTTATGAATCAATGACTATTTTCAGTTCACAACATTGCCAATCCAAATTAGTTTCAATCAATCGACAGGAGTAACTGATCTTTTCATCCATATTCAGAAAAGATAAAGAACCTTATTTAATAAAGCTGCATTATATAGGACCAGGCATTTTGTCGAAGTAAAACTATAATTCGAAAATTTAGAAGTTTACTTACATGTATGCATGCAGGTTAAGAAAATTGATGTTTTAGGTATCCAAACAAATAAATTAAGCTGTGATGTATTGCGTCATTTGAGTTGCAATTGAATTGATCAAAGAAATTTGGTGGTATTGAAGTTGTTTTCAACGGTCTTGCATGACTTGTAGTCTCCAGTCCTCAAAGCCATCATTCCTCAACGAAACAAATTTTTTTATCGGGTTTTTTTGGGAGGGGGGGGGGGGGGTTTGGAATTCAAGCACAACAATTCCATTCTGGTCCCCCAGGAATCTGAGAAGACTTGT
Source organism: Coffea eugenioides (assembly GCF_003713205.1). NCBI lineage: Eukaryota > Viridiplantae > Streptophyta > Magnoliopsida > Gentianales > Rubiaceae > Coffea > Coffea eugenioides. Next base: position 10,218,900 of record NC_040044.1, read on the forward strand.
TCTCCGGATCAGAGTTTTTTTGGTGACGTTAATTTGCAGGCCAACAATATGTTAATCATTCGTTTAGTACATATTATTTTGGTTTAATGGGATAATACAAGATTGGATTACTAATTCATGGGATTTCCTATTACTAATCCTTGTCATCCTTTGTTTGATTGGTTTCCATACCTCGAAATAGTTTCCTGATTAACCTAAATAACCCCATCTTCATAGGATGAAATAATCTCATGATCCATAAGGATGAGACAAGATATATTTGTGATTTTTTGAGCTAAGCTTATTAAGTATATAATTAGACATTTTATAAGATATCTCATCAACAGTCCAACACTATACCAAACTAAAAACAATCCTAGTATTACTTGAGTATCTATTAGTACACTATACTCTAATTGCTACACAAATTTTATCTCCTTTTCCAAAGTACACGCAATGCAAGAACTAGCATTCACAGGATATTAAAATTGATCGGATAATCTTAATTAGTATGAAACTAGCATTTACTTCCATGTTGGTCTAGTTAATTATTATATAAACCTTGAAAGCCTGCAATCAAATGACCCCAACATTTTTTCCCTCTAGGAAAGCATCAAAATATTTAATTATGTCCGACTCCTCGATTATTAAATGCTCCATTCCTCAATGATTTATTGAAATGTGCGTCGTTAAAGATTGACTTCTTCTTTTCATTTTCCCTCTTTTGACTTCTTCATTATTTGAAATTCTTGCCAAAGAAATTTTAGAATGTCATACAAGCAACAAACAAATCTCTATATAAACCCCTGACCAGTGGTTTAACTCCAAATCACCCAACTTCACCGTAGAAGCGGTCTACTTACTCGAATGGTAAACTCCATCTTTCTTAGCGTCTTGAGAACAAAAATGGAGGATTTTTTGCTCTATTCCCTTTACACCATTTTAGCCCTGTTGGTTCCTCTTTATCTTTACTTGTTGACAAGAAAACCAAAGTTCAACAAAATCAAACTGCCTCCAGGGAATCTAGGATGGCCAGTTCTTGGGGAAAATGTAGACTTTGCCAGCGGAGGCCCTCGGAAATTTATCGAGGAGAGAATGAGCAAATACTCGTCCCAAGTTTTCAAAACCTCCTTCATGGGGGAGAAAGTTGCCGTATTCTGCGGCCCTGCTGGGAACAAATTCTTGTTCTCCAACGAAGACAAGGCTGTTACTTCATGGTTGCCGCGATCAATGAGGAAAGCTTTGCTCTTCCCCTCTTATGTGGACGCACCATTGAAAGAAGTAGGCGCCCTTCAGCACAGCTTTTTGCATGAAATCCTCAAACCTGAAGCTCTAAAGAAGTACATCCCGGTCATGGACGCCATGGCCCGTAAACATCTGGATGCCGAATGGTCTCGTTTCCAAGAAGTCAAGGTTTACCATCTAGCCAAGAATTACACTTTTGCACTGGCATGCAGATTGTTCTTGAACATTGAAGATCCTGAGCACGTTAAGAGATTGTCTGATCCATTTGCCCGCGTGATGAACGGGTTATTCTCCATCCCACTTGACTTTCCCGGAACAGCTTACAACGGTGCTATTAAAGGAGGGAACAAAGTACGTGAAGAGCTGCTGAAGATCGTTACAAATAGGAAGAAAGAGCTACTGGAAGACGAGTCCTCTGCAGGAAGAGACCTGTTATCTCGCATGATTCTTGTCAAGGATGAAGATGGCAAGTTAATGAACGAAATGGAGATCTGCAATAACATCGTTGGTCTTTTGGTTGCCAGCTTTGACACAACAAGTTGCGCCGTCACCTTTGTGCTGAAAAATCTCTTGGAGCTTCCACACATCTATGAGAAGGTTTACCAAGGTAAATTAATCGTGTAGTACCGAGGTTTTTCCATCTTCGGCTCTCAACTCAATTGCATTTTCTTATTCATTATACTCATCAACTTGACATTTTTGCAAGTCATAAAATGCATGTCAATTTTGAAACGTCAAGGCAGAATTTTTACTTTTCTATTTCTTTCTAATCAATCAGCCCTTGTTTAAAGTTTTTCGTTTGACTGTGGTAGTTCGTGACTAATATTCTCTGTTAAGTGATGACTAACATTTTTTGATAGTGACTTCCTCACGAAAGTTTTCCTTTAAAAAGAAGAAAACAAAGTGAAGTGGAATGATTTCTTCACTCTTGGCCGACAGTATAGACTGAAAAATAAATAGATAACTAATAGTTCATTGAACCTGTGGTCGGTAATATATATATATATATATATGGGTCGACAGCTAACTCAAACAAAGTGAATTTGTGCTTGTTACAGAAATCATGGAGATTGCAAAATCCAAAGGTCCAGACGACATCTTGAGTTGGGAGGATATCCAGAAGATGACCTACTCTTGGAATGTAGGACGTGAATCATTAAGGCTAACTCCGCCAGCACAAGGATCCTTTAGAGAGGCAAAAACGGATTTTGACTATGCTGGTTTCACCATTCCAAAAGGATGGAAGGTACGATATTTATGATTACATTGATTGAACCAAAAAAAAAAAAAAAGATTGTTATTTTGGTGTGAAAGAGATTGTGAAACTTAAAACAGAAAGGAAGGAGGAGAAGGGAGGACTCGAAAATCAAATCATAGATTTCATTGTAATCTTTGAGAGAATTTTGATACACATTTATTTACTTATTAATACTAACTTTACTAATCAATTTTCTTCTCCTGAAAATCTTTTTCAGACATTTTGGAGTGTGTATTCGACACATCGAAATCCCAAACACTTTGCAAATCCAGACGTATTTGATCCTTCAAGATTTGAAGGAAGTGGACCAGCACCATTCACTTTCATTCCCTTTGGAGGAGGACCTAAGATGTGTCCTGGAAAAGAATATGCACGGCTGGAGATCCTAGTGTTCATGTATAATGTGGTGACAAGATTCAAGATGCACAAGTTAATTCCTGATGAGAAGATCGTAAACCTTGCATCTCCTACTCCTGTCAATGGTCTCCCTGTTCTACTCCAACGCCGCAATGCTTGAATTTTTTAATTTCCTTAACCAGAATTTCATGCATTTGAATTTTGATAGCGTGAAATTGTACTACTATTGGGGATTTTTCTTACTTTTTAGTTTTTACTCAGTTGACAGACACTATAGGGGAAAGGCTTTTGAACAATTGCCATTTTGGACTGCACGAAATAATGTCCAAGCCATGTACAAGTGTACACCCGAAAACACGAATTCTATATCCCTTGTCAAGAATGTGTAAAAGATGGCTTTGTTCCTCCAGATGCTTTAGAGCTTTATACAAATTTAATCTGGGTTGTTGATTATTAAACTTTTTCCCTAAACTATCAATTGCTATATATACCATAGTATCTCAAACTTTTCACAAACTGAAACCAATTGGATGTAGGGGTGCAGAGGAATCGAGTAGCTTGAATCGAGCTCGCGGGTAGCTTGGTTAACTACTCGACTCGAGCTCAGTCGAGTCCGAGCTACTCGCTAGAGCAAATGAGTCTATCTCAAGTAGTTAGTAGGAGGAATTGTGAGTTTGACGAGTAGCTAGCTCGAGCTCAGTAGCGTTTATGTTATATATATATATATATATATATATATATATATATATATATATATATTAGTTATTAATTTACTCTTTTAGGATTGTTAGCTACAATATTTACAAGTTTAACCAGTTATGTTGTAATAATAATGAAGGTGAATAAGTAAATTTGGCTTGAGCAATATGATGAAATGATGAAAAGTGAAAACAAAAAAACATAAACTCCTTCGTTCCTCTTCAATCTTCAATCTCCAATCTCTCACTCTCAACTCTCACGACTCACAAATCAATTGCGACATCTGGAGCTTTAAGCACTTCAGCTAACCTTCCTTCTTCATTCTCCTAAACTTGAAGACTGCGAGCTCGAAATGGAGTAGGTTGCAGCGGCCGATCTTTGAGCAAGGGTTTGAAATCAAATCAAAACCCTCCAATTTCAGCAACTGCATTTGACAAATTGAGGTATTTATTGTGCATTTGTGTAGTAAATATTTGAATTATGAGGTTAAATTTGATAAATTTGATATTAATTTTTAATCTAGAAACCCTAACAAAAAAATTGGGGGCTGCAATTCAATAGATTCCATTTGCATATCCCATTCCCTCTCCATTGCTGCACTAGAACTTTGAAGAAATGGAAGGCAGCTCAATTCCTTCAACAAGCGATTCGGTAGTTGGTGCTACAGTTTCGAGAATTGGTAAGTTTCTTGACATTGGCTCTAAACATGCTTGTGGGTTTTTCTTTGATGTGAAAGTGCATTGATTTCAGAATTTGCCTATACATCTGAATTGCAATATTAAGTGTTAACAAGCTAGTATAATTAGATGTTGTCCTATTTATGTACCTGTTGGGTTGTGGTTGTACAACTAAGACAAGTTGCACATGGTTTTTGTGATAATTAACAGAAAACAGAGTTGCTTTTATAGGGAAGGATAGGTTTAGTTTGTGTTTGTTATAGTCGACCTATGTTGTAATTATAGGAAGAAAGCTCAAGCTCTGAGCTTGGGTTCCTAATTTTGGTGGAGCTTTTGATCAGCAATCAGCTGGAGAAACCTCTTGAATAAAGATATTTTGAGCATGGAAATTAGTATTAAAAGCCAGTACATAAGCTGCTATCATGATGAAAATAGAAGTTAACTTGCATTTCCTTATCTTTTAGTACTTCCTAAACTAGGAAGAATACTATCTAAAAATAAAGCATTTAAAACATGTTTAGTTTATAAAACCTAAGTCTTACTTAATAATTTTCCCACAGCATTTTATTTCGGCATTCATAATTAGATTATGGGATTCATAAGCTGAATTTTTTTTAAGGCATGTCTATTAGTCCTTCCAAGGTTTCTTCAATGCCATGTGTGTTTGGGACAGATTCGTCCATACCAGTCATGATTGACAGCCCAATATTTGTAAGCCGTGACACCTATGATCTCACTCCTGTGGATGGTGAAACACAACAAGGGGGAACCGAAGACAGCAATAGGCAGCAACAAGATAGATGATAGTAAATTTCGAGTACCTAAAAGGAATAAAACATCTGAGACATGGGACGACTTCGACGATTTGGAAGAAAATGGTATATATTATGCCATATGTAGCTAGAAACTAAATTGGGGCAAAACTAAACAAACCAATAGCATATGGAGGCATTGAGAAAACAGTTCTGTTAGAAAAGCCAAGCTTAAAAAAGCCGAGTAGCAGATAAAGATAAACTTTCAGTAGGCGGATGAGCGTTTTCTAGCTATACAAACATTGCACGTGGGCAAATTCGATATGGAAGTAATGAGAGATGCTGCTGCACATTGGATCTTGATGCATGAGCACCCTTTCACAATTTTGGAGGAAGAAGGTTTCAACCTAATGATGAAACGTGGGTAGCTGGAGTAGCAGAAGATCTCACACATGACAGTTATAAAAGATTGTACATAGGTGTATGAAATAGAAAAAAAGAAGTTGAAGAACTTGCCCAGGCATGTACAGAAAGTGAGCTTGACAACCGATATGTGGAAATCAAAGAATAAAAAAATTGAATACATGGTAGTTACCAAGCATTGGATTGATGGAAATTAGAAGCTTCAGAAGAGGGTGTTAAATTTTGTTCATATTCGACTACCTCGTTAAGAAGTTGAGATTTCGAATGCAGTTTTCAAGTATGCAAAGAAGTGGGGAATTGAGAGAAAAATTCACACTATTTCTGTTGACAATGCCTCGAGCAATGATTTGGCCGTGAAATTGTTGAAAGATAATTTCGGCTGAAGGAAGAAGCTATTGGGTGGAGGAAAGCTATTTCATGTTCGTTGTTACGTCCATGTCTTGAACCTTATGGTTCAAGATGGCCTGAAAGAGATAGTAGATATTTGTAAAAATATCCGAGATAGTGTGGATTTAGTGAACAAGTCTGATGGTTGGGCATTGCTATTTGCAGAAATTGCTCAACACCTACAAATTCCTAAGAAAAAATTACTCCATGATTGTTGGACAAGGTGAAATTTAACACATGAAATGTTGAGTTGTGCTGTAAAATATAAGGAGGTTTTTTCTCATTTCCAAGTTAGAGAGCACTTTTATGAGATTTGTCCATCTTCATAAGATTGGGAGAAAGTTGAGAAAGTATGCACCATTTTAGACAAATTCTACATAGCTACACACATAATTTGGGGGATTGAGTATCCAACTAACAACCTATTCCTCCCTAAAGTTCTAAAGGTGAAGAAACTCTTCGATGCAAAAGTGGATAATAAAGATGATTTCAACCGGGGTGTGATTACAAGAATGAAATTCAAGTTTGACAAATACTAGAAAGAGTGCAATTTATTGATATCCATTGCAGTTATCTTGGATCTAAGACAGAAAATGCAAGCAATAGAGTTCGTCTTTCCTAAGATGTATTCTGCATATAAATCTCAAGAGAATGTCACAAACGTTCGAAAAACCATCTTTGAGCTTTATGATGAGTGCGTTGTTATGGCTACTAGTGGAAGTGTGGGGATAGATTGTTCATTAAATATTGCATCCGAGATAGTGTGTCTACCTCAAGCAAGTGCTGACTATTGGGATGATTTGGATGAGTATTGTGGTGAACTCGAGTCCAATGAGCCCCACAAGAGCGAGTTGGTGGATTACCTAGACAAGCCTTGCTAGCCTACTGGGCAAAATCCAAAGGATTTCAACTGTTTAGATTGGTGAAAAATCAACTGGTCAACATACCCGGTACTCTCTAAGCTAGCGGCTAATGTATTGGCCATTCCTATCACTACCATCATATCTGAGGCCACCTTTAGTGTTCAAACTAGGGTGATTGATTCCTACTGCGCTTCACTTGCTCCAGAGACAGTCTAGATGTTAATGTGTGCAGGCAATTGGTGTAGAAATTTACACGGAGTCAAAAAGAAATTGAAAGTAAATTATATCTATATAAATTTGTTATTGCTAAGATAAATTAGGTTTATTTGCATTTCCACCACCTAAATGTAGCCACAGAAAGCTCTCAAAGAATATGAGCTTCCCAATGTTTAAAGTTGCATAAGGAGCAAATAAGCTGCTGGAAATCAGGTCCATCTTTTTTGTGAATTCTAATTTTCTTGTTCTTAATCTGTTTTAAGTTGTGTTCAAATTTTAACTTTAAATTGTACATAAGTTGGTTGATTTGTCATTTGTGTTTGGCCAGGTGTTGTAGACTGTACATCAAAATTTGAAGATGCATAAAAAGTGAACAAGCTATTGGATTTACCAGATTATAAACAGGAGTTTCTAAATACTCATTAGACTCAAGAAAATTTCCTTGAATTTTTCCTTTCAATTGGCTGCACTCTTGTTTCTATTTTTGTGAAATTCTGATGAGGTTGAGAATAGGTTGTTACTTGTGCATATTGCTGAAAATGTTAATGTGGATCATGGCCACTTAGTTTCTGCATGCGTGTGGTTTTTCTTTCTTTCTTTGTTTTTTTGGAATCTGTCTGCCCTTTTGTTTCTCTTTTGCTGAATTTCTGAATTTAGAAGCTAGAATTCTTGAATGTTGATCATGACCATACTTGGTTTCTGGTTATTGGTTGGAATCTGTTGAGAAGGCCTAAAAATTGGTTATCACTGTATCGCATGTGTTGGTTTCTGGTTATTGATCATAGCCATGATGTACTTGTCCTTCAAAGTTCAAAGAAGCAATGGCATGCTTCTAAGTCTTGTCCATTGGCTTGGCTCCAAGACTTTAATTGGCTTCTAAGTCTTGTTTCTTTGCATTGCAATTCATCTTGCTCAATTGATATTAATGTACTTTAATTCAAATATTTGTTTACTGTTTAGTACAAATTAGTAGTGCTGCATTTCAGATACAAAGTCTAGATTCTTTAGATTATTAGGAATTGTGCAGGAAAGAGGCGAACTAACAAGTGACAGCAAGATTGTTTTGTCAAGTACTCGAGCTCCAGTACTCAACTCGATATTGAGCTCAAATGGCATTTCAAACTCGATCAAGTCGAGTTCGAGTCTGCTTTGATTATCATCGAGTTGATCTCAATCTTTATTTCTGTGTTGAGTTCGAGCTCAAGTACGTCACTACTCGAGTTAGACTCGACTCGATTTCACCCCTAATTGGATGTTAAGGTAAAAGTTAGTTGGCCTTACAGAAGTATAATGACAAATAAGCTAATTGCATCACTTTCAGAAGAGCCGCCATCCATCTAATCAATTTATTTTCTCTGTTCAAATTAATATCATTTCTCAGTGAACACACAAAAAACAAAATCATATTCACGGAGAGAAAACACATCAATACTTAATTAACATAAAATCATATTCATGTTGAAGGGTGAAATTTGGGATTTGGGTGCTTCATATGAGCAAAGGTGTTTATTGTCTCTTAACCTAAAAGATCAGCCCTGTTGGATGGATCATCAGGTTAATGCAATAGTTAGGGAGAAATCTATCTGAGTCACTATAATACTTCAATGGAAGAAATGTAGTTTTGATCCCTAATATTTGGCACATGTATAATTTTAATCCTTAAAATATCAACAAAAACAAATCGGGCCCCAACGATTGGCACCTATGCAATTTTAGTCTCTAGAATTTTGGTCAAAGAAAAAACTAGTCCCCGATATTTCTAATTTCAAGCAAATTTAAGACAATTCACAAATTTTCTCAATTATTGATGGAATCTAGTCACATTTATTCGCGTGTTTATTAAATTAAATTATTTAAAATAAAATAAAACAATGATTAACTTTAAAACAATGAGATTAATTCACGTGATGGTATGTGAACAACTATTGAACCAAGAAAACAAGAAAAAGATTTTTGTTAAAATTAATACGAAAATACTGAGGGTTAGGGATTTGTACTTGGGATCATTGAGGATAGAGAGTAAAAATTAGTTAGGGATCCATGAACTAGGTGCTTGGATTGGTTTCTACTTTGTAGTGTAACAATTTCTTTATTTTCCTGTTAATTAATTACTCACATGTGAGTTATTAGTCCTTAACTTTATTTTTTAAGTAAGCCACTAGTTTCATTCTTTATTTTAATTTCAATTTAATGGGCACATGAGTAGTGTACATGACTAAATTCCCTCAGTAATTAAGAAAAAAAATTTAATTGTCCTAAATTTGCTTTAACTTTGATAAATTGAGAACCATATTTGTTTTTGCCAAAATTTTAGAGACTAAAACTGTACAGGTGCAAAACATTGGAAATCAAATTTTTTTTACAAAAACTTTAAGAATTAAAATTGCACGTGTTCTAAACATCAAAGACTGAAATTCCAATTTCTTTTTCTATTTTTTTTTTGGTCAGCAACGATACATTTGTATAACCTACTCTATCCTAATCTAGGGGGGAGGGGAAACCTAAGGAGGCTGTGGTAGGGGGCAAGTGGGTACACAGACCCAACTAGACCAAGAGAGTGCTCTGGCACAACCCTTAGATTTTTTTCGCTACAGGTGAGGTTTGAACCCTCACCCTACAGCCCAAGGAAGGACTTAAACCCCTCCCTGGTGGCCACTGAGCCATTGGCCCAGTGGTTTTTTTTTTTTTTCCTATTTCAATTGACAATTTAGGAACAAAGTACTGATTTGGTATGGTACAGGGGACAGATTGCAATTAACCCATTTGAACAAAAAGTGTTTCTTGGGGCACATCGGATAAAATAAAAAGAAAATGTGGTTTGAAATACGAAAAATCTCCTTCATGCTCCTATTATGGTACGCTATTCGACGTCGTATTGTTTCATAAGGGGATAAATAGTCCTTTTGTCTTTTAGCCTACGTAAATATGGGTGGCCCAGACCACAATTATAGCAGCCAAGCCCAACACAACAAGGCACAAGCAATTTGTTTTATTTTTAATAAAATCAAGTATACAATGCAGTCATTCATGCTGTTGATTTTTAATTTGCAAAAGTACTTAAAATAATAAATATGTATATATATTATATTTGGAAAAAAAATATTTATATAAGGATTGGGGAAGTAGAGTGGGATTTGGTGTGATTAGGTACGTACAGTGATTGTATTTCTCTTAAAATTTAGCTTATAATTACAGATCAAGTTTTATTTAGATATTAATTCGATGTAAAAACTAAAACCTATACATACAATAAAATTATATTATAATATACTCATTAAATTATGTAGTATAAATGCACAAAATATCAATAGCACCTACCGCTGGTCTGTGTATGTTAACTATTGCTCCCAAATCTCAAGATAGGGTTATACAAATCCAATATATATAACCATGTTGGGAGTATATCAATCACTTCTGTAATTTTTCAAAACCTCCCACAAATGTCAATTTTTTTTTTCAACCATCACAGTCAATTTCGTTGCATTTCTGAGCTTCAATTAGATGAAGACAGATGTACTAATTACTAGAAGAACCAGGACTACTTAGTCCATTCTTTTGCCATCACCTGTCCTTTTTTTTGTATTTCTTCTTTTTCTTTTCCCTAACGTCAAAATCTTATCAAGATCAAAGCTCCTTAAAAATTCAGTTTAGAATTGTACATGGAGGTAGAAAAGAAGAGGAGGAAAAGCAGTTTCTTCGTGTTTAAAGCAAGAAAAGGAGAGCTAGAAAATCTTGAAATCTCAATTCTAAGCAGCAGAAATATACATGCATGGTTATTTCTAGTTATTGATTTCGCCACTCCACATTTATTTTCGTGCACTCAACGGTTACTTCTTATTAGTTAATCAAAATGACTTAGATACGCATGGCATGGCAAATTTTAGGTTATAATTGCCCTTCAATTTTGTACATCACTTCACTAGACTTTTCTTTTTAATAGTGTAAGTGGAGGGCTCAACTGCAGAATCTCTCACTCACACTCCCTCCCCTTCCAAACCTATCTAGTTGTTTATCAGTATGAGATATCAAATTATAAACCTCAGTCAATAAATATGGGCATGTTATAGGCTTATAGGAACTTTTCTTGGCCATCATCAATTTTCTATTTCTCCTTTCATCATCAAAAACTTGTTTTAGTATTTTATGTCTCTGAATTAAGTAGACTAATCAACCTGTCTTCTCTATAGTATTTATAAAGAGGTGGAGGTTCTTCTCATCCATATAAGCGAATTGAAGGTTCTCCAGGGTAAGGGTGACATAAAATGATTCTTACAAGGCAGCTTATTATAGGACCAAGCTATTTTTAATATAATATATATATATATATGTATATGTGTGTCTCTCTCTCTCTCTATATATATATAGCTTAAGTAAACAGCCATTTATTATTTATGTATAGCAGAATTACAAAAGAAAAGGGAGATGAAACAGCCAAGTCATATTGCATCATCTGTTTTTTGAACTATTCAAAGATAATTATTGTTGTTATTGAAGTTAATTTACAGTGTTGGGGCATGAATTGTATATGGTCCCTAGTCCTCTTCTGAGATTATTGGTGCCACTGATTTGTAGTCCAACAATATGTTAATCATCTCTTGTAGTACATATAATTTAATGGTATACATACTATGCTGCAAGAAAAAAAAATCTATATGGATTTGCTCCATACGGACTTGGCATGATTAGAATTGTTTTTGCCTCATAATTTTAGCCCTTCAATTATTTTTTTGCATCTTTTTGGCCCCTAAACTCTTAAAAGTGTGCTCTTGTAGTCCTTCCATCAATTTGACCCATTAGATCTACTCGAATGTATCTCAAAGCTAATGATATTCACTAACATCTCATTATTGTTCAATTTTAATTTGGTAAATTGAATATCCAATCTAAATTGAATCGGCTATTTTTTCATGTTTTTCCAAAATTTGAACATCCCAACACCAAACGATGTAATTTCAATCTTCTTCCTCTATCTAGGTCTGCTAACCCTACAACTATCAATCACCTGTCAATGCAATTGAATAAGGAATAATCACTACTTTATTCATATCAAAATTTGATGATATTACACTTTTAGACTTTATTTTCGATTTTGTACTCACCTCACTAGATAGGACTAGATAATAAGTCAAAGATGGTATTGCTACCATTATTTTGTAAATTCTTCACCAAATTTTTTAAATTTGTACTAAAATATTTTTTGGAGGCGGGGAGTTCAAATCAAGAAAGAATTTGACATGAAATAATCCACTCTTTCTTGAAACAACTTCGCACTAGTTAAAATTTTCCGATAACTTCAAGGCCCAATAGATGTCAAATTTTCCAATGTCCATTAAACTACCCGTATGATGGAGATTCAAGATACATAGTTTAGTTGCCTAACCAGTCTTAAGTATAAAAATCTTAATTTGGAGTTGTTCTCTTTATTATTTTGACAAAAATGCCTTCCAACATTTCAAGTTGACAAAAGAACCATGATAAACTGCCCTACAAAGATAACGGTTACAAAGAAAATTTTTTATCAAAATAAAAAAATTAAATTACAAGATAAATCCTATCAAACTATAATTGAAATTACAAATCAAATTATTTAATACAACAACTTATTAGATAAGATGTTTAAAATTAAAATTTAAAAATTAACTAATCTTCAATAGACCATAAGTAAAATTTAAAATTTTAAGAGTTCAAGGAGCAAACCGCTATATTTAATAGTTGGAAGGTTAAAAGTATAAGAGCGTGAAAGTTTGAAGGCCATTTAGCAATTTTTTTTTTCTCTAGAACTTTTAATAGGGGATCTGGAATATTAGTATGAACCTAAGTTCATTTCCATTGACTTGATTAATTTTTTCTTAACCTTAAAAACCTGGAGTGCTATGAGTCTATGACCTCAAGATTTTCTGCCCTAGAAGCAGCAAAGTATTGAATTACAGCCCGTTCCTCAATTCATACTCCTACGTAGAGTGACTTCTTTTCTTTCCTTCTATTGACTTCTTCATTGTTCCTTTTTTTTTTTGACCGACTTCTTCATTGTTAGAAGTTCTTACAATAGGAACGTAAGACTAAGTCTCACAAGCCACATAAACTCTCTATATATACAATCTCCTCACTGATCAGTACTTCAAAGCATCCAACTTCTAGCTAGTAGTATACTTACTCTAGATCTCCTCCATCTTTCTCAGCAAATCTTGAGAAAAATGGAGGACCTTTTGCTCTATTCCCTGTACACAATTTTAGCCCTATTGGTTCCTTTCTATCTTTTCTTGTTAATAAAAAATCCAGAGTTTAGCAAAGCCAAACTTCCTCCAGGGAATCTAGGATGGCCAGTTCTAGGGGAAAATGTAGATTTTGCCTCCGGAGGCCCTCGGAAATTTATCGAGGAGAGAATGAGCAAATACTCGTCCCAAGTTTTCAAAACCTCTTTCATGGGGGAGAAAGTTGCCGTATTCTGCGGCCCTGCAGGGAACAAATTCTTGTTCTCCAACGAAGACAAGGCTGTTACTTCATGGTTGCCGCGATCAATGAGGAAGGCCTTGCTCTTTCCCTCTTATGTGGACGTTCCCATGAAAGAAGTAGGTGCCCTTCAGCACAGCTTTTTGCATGAAATCCTCAAACCTGAAGCTCTAAAGAAGTACATCCCGGTCATGGACGCCATGGCCCGTAAACATCTGGATGCCGAATGGGCTCCTTTCCAAGAAGTCAAGGTTTACCATCTAGCCAAGAAGTACACTTTTGCACTCGCATGCAGATTGTTCTTGAACATTGAAGATCCTGAGCATGTTAAGAGATTGTCTGATCCGTTTGCCCGAGTGATGAACGGGTTATTCTCCATCCCACTTGACTTTCCCGGGACAGCTTACAACGGTGCTATTAAAGGAGGAAATATAGTACGTGAAGAGCTGCTGAAGATCGTTACAAATAGGAAGAAAGAGCTAATGGAAGACGAGTCCTCTGCAGGAAGAGACCTGTTGTCACGCATGATTCTTGTCAAGGATGAAGGTGGCAAGTTAATGAACGAAATGGAGATCTGCAATAACATCGTTGGTCTTTTGGTTGCTAGCTTTGACACAACAAGTTGTGCCGCCACCTTCGTCTTGAAATATCTCTCGGAGCTTCCACACATCTATGATAAGGTTTACCAAGGTAATTAATCATAAAGCACCAAGGTTTGATACTTTGATTTGATCTAGGGCCTTATGTTTTTTCCATATGCGCTTTCTTATCAAGTTCCCATTTTCTTTTTCTCAGGAAATGCATGTCATGCTTGAAATCTCAAACTATAATCTTTACTCTCATTTCACTGTAATCTCGTGTTTTTTGGTGAAGGAAATGTCTTATACCATTCAAGTTTTCTGAACACGAAAAGTAAAGTCACAAAGATATAAGGAGTACCATTTTCCAAATATTATTCTTAAAGAGTTTAACTGCCCAAAACATCTTTCGTGCCCCTATGATGTATCAAATTAATTGTGCTAGAGAATCATCTCTCCACAACTGTTATACCTAATCCGCACCCCTTTGTAATCTTTGACCTTTGATTATGTTAAAGTTGAGACTAATATTCTAATGTTCAGTGATGACTAATATTCTCCTGATAGCGACTTTTTTCCGAAAGTCTTTCTTGAGTAAAGCACTGAATAGTCTCTTTTGTTCAGTGATGGCTAATATTCTTTTCATAGCGACTTTTTTCCGAAAGTTTTTCTTGAAAGAAACTATTCAGTGCTTCTTTTCTTTAGAGAGAGGAAAAGCAAAAAAAAAAAAAAATTCATCATTCAATACGACACTATGTAATGATTAATACTCTGCATATTGAAGTGGATGATGATCTCTTAGGTCAACCAACTCAAACAAAGTGAATTTGTGTTTGTTACAGAAATCATGGAGATTGCAGAGTCCAAAGGTCCAGACGACCTCTTGAGTTGGGAGGATATCCAGAAGATGACCTACTCTTGGAATGTAGGACGTGAATCATTAAGGCTAACCCCGCCCGCTCAAGGTGCCTTTAGAGAGGCAAAATCAGATTTTGACTATGCTGGTTTCACCATTCCAAAAGGATGGAAGGTATATAGTATGAACACATCACAAACAAATCTTTATACAAATTCTTTCATTATCAGTGATGTTAACTCTACTAATACTTTTTCTTCACTTGAAATCTTTTCTCAGACATTTTGGAGTGTATATTCAACACATCAAAATCCCGAATACTTTGTGAATCCAGACGTATTTGACCCTTCAAGATTTGAAGGAAGTGGACCAGCACCATTCACATTCATCCCCTTTGGTGGAGGACCAAGGATGTGTCCTGGAAAAGAATATGCAAGGCTGGAGATCCTAGTGTTCATGTATAATGTGGTGACCAAATTCAAGATGGAGAAGCTAATTCCTGATGAGAAGATAATAAATCTTGCATCCCCTACTCCTGTGGACGGTCTCCCTGTTCGACTCCAGCGCCACAATGTTTAAATATTATTTAGTTAAGTAATTAGTATTTTAAGTTTTACATTTATACTCCAATAATTGATCCTATAATCAATCTATATTTGCATGACTTAGGGTCTTATGTTACCCATTCTCATGTTACACTATATTACATAACTTTTCAAAATAGCAAGTGTTCCGTCACGAGAGATTCTTAGCTATTATTACATGGGACACGCATCAATTGAATAGATAATGTAATAAGAGTGTAACGTCGAAAATTGTAACCATGATCCTTCGCCTGTTTGCACTTATTGTACCATATATACGTGTAACAGTTGGTGTATTAATCATATACTAGATCTTTTTCCAACTAATCCTTGGTTCATTTGTTTTGTGTCATTTAGTTTTCACAGTATCTGGTCATGGTATCAAACCAAATTCTCTTTTGAAGCTGTAGCTCAAATCTGCAAATATTTGCATTTTAGCTTCTTATATTATCAGTGTGTGGTAGATTTATTTCATCAATTGAAATTTAATGAAGTTTGGTTAGCTACTTTAGAAAAAAAAAAATGCTGCCTTGATTCATATAGGTATCTAAAGCCCCTTCAATAGAAAAACGAAAGGAAAATTTTGCTAGTCTTCAAATTAGTTTAGCACGATGCCACAAATTAATAGCATACGATACTACAGTACAGCACTCTTGATGATTTGGGTGGCAGAATGCAAATGAATAATACTCAAGGAGGAGACAAAACCCTCCAAACAAGGCCAGCACAATAGTACAGCACTACTACTCTAATGGGAACCAAAGAAATCCTCTCAACAGCTAAGAAATATAGCCAAATCTAAAGTTCCATTCCTCAGAGAGTTCCAAAGTTTCTCTCCATATATCTGGTAGCCAAATACTGCAATTATGACGGCAAAATCCTGCTAGTGCTTCAAAACATGTTAGGCGGATTATCCATGATATCAGTGTCTAGTATGGCTAGATTCATTGTATCTCTTCATCTAACTAAGTTTGATAGGCAATTAGTCTCTGTAAACACATCAACGTTTTTTTGGTTCAAAAGGGGACTCCAAACCTTACAGAGAGAACTTGAGAAAGTCAATACTTTTTTATCATATGACTATGGCCCCAAACAGTTAAGTTGGGTATAGAGATTGTAGCACAACAATTAGGTACTAATGCAAGACAGATATGATGTACTTATTAGCATAAATAAAATTTTGTAGCAGATTATCTCCAAAAAATTTAAATAACAAAAAAAAAACCCCACATGCTATCCTCCACAATCTGGTCGGTAAGGCAAGTGCATAAGCTGAACTACTATTCTTGACAAAGAAAATAGCATAATTCCTTGCTCTTCAAATATTGTGGGCAATAGCAGCAATGTCTGCAATAAATATGACCACCCATACATCATTTTTAGGCAAATTTCCTCATCTAGAATTTGCATCTTCCTTTTTCTTTTCTTTTTTTTAATGTAAACAAGAGAATTTGAATCCGAGACCTCACGCTTACACTCCTTTCCCCGTACCACTCCCCCGAGTTTGCATCTTTCTTGTTAGCAATAAACACCTCACAAGGATACCACGCTTGCATGTGTAAACGCATCTGCAATGTTCAAAGCGGACATAATGACACAAAGAAAGCATGCGTGTAATGCGTGTACGTATGACAAATTCTGCTAATTACTGTCTGACACTTGGTTGTCATCGCTACTCTCCTGCTAATGCGAATTGGTTGTCATTGTGTTCCCTAATGGAATTTCCCTCTCCCAACTGCTAACTTGCTTAATTTCCTGCCACAAGGTTGGGTTGGAAAAATTGCACTTGATGGGCACAGCACCAATTTTCCATTTTGGCGGGTTGACCACTTCCATCATATATTTATTGGGCCCACAATATATTCTTCAAAGAATTCTCTCAAGTCTAAACTGTGATGGCAACAAATGCATGGTGTATGGCGGCTCAAGAATTGATGCACTTGACAATTCAAGAAACTTTATCGTCTCCACCAACTCGTGTCATTATAGTGACAATTTGTCTTTTCCATTCACATTTTAGGATAAATTATTTTTTACCTTCCGTAATTTGATATTTTATCACATAATCTCCACTATTGTTTAAAAACTTATATATAATCCCTTCATGATTTGAATTAATATATCACCGTTAGTTTTTCTTCTTCTTGCAGTATTAGTTCTTGGCCAGGATTCGTAGAAATGTTGAGTTTTTTTTTTTTTTTTATGAAACCGTGCTTCGGACTATTTTTTTTGCTTCGTCTCTGTTGCAACCAAGTGATTACATGTACTTGTTCAACTCTGCACCAGTCTGTGTGATACTTAGCAGAATACAGTAGTTATTAACATATATTTCTGAAATCAGAATTTAGCCAACAGGTGCATTGACGGAGCCCTGGAAAGGTCAACATGATTCACCCTATCTGTCATTACCACAATTATGCCGTACCAAATTTGAAGCAACTAAGGTGAGGAAGTTTATCTTCGATGTACAAACCAAGTCCAAAAGGGATAGCCTCATTCAGATGGTGGACAAGTTAATGAGTACAGATGTCCAACCCACCAGGCTTGTCCCCCGGCTTTACCTTCTCCATTAAAACACTCGTAAAGAATCTAGGTTTCAGGCCGATCATGACAGAAGCAGATATATCGTGGGCAAGTATCCAAATCAGTAGCTATATGAAGCTACTACTCAAGGCAACCTCAGCCAAATGGAAGCTTTGCCATGCCAAAAAAGAAGAATGAGATACTTGGAAGGCTAAAATATGTTTCGAGAACACTCTTGTTTGGTACCTTATAAAGCCCATTGAATAGAAGTAAATAGCCTCAATACATAGCATGCCAAGACAAAAGTAATTATTAGCTTATCCCTTTTCTTCCCTATTAGCCTGGTATTCAAGTTACAGAACAGTGTGCATTGGAGTTCAGAAGAAAATTGTCCATACATCATGCTGAAAAATCAACCACGTAAAACAATCTCGCAAGAGGCAAAGCCGCTCAAGGCAAAATGAAGTCCAATTAGGAAAATGCTTACTAATTTGGAAATTTTGGAAGCCAAAGATCTCAGGCTCTGCTTCAGTGCTCCGCATCCTGAAATAGATGGCAAGTGTAAATTAGTCTGTTATGTAAATCTAAAGCACACAAAAGCGTATTTCATCACAATTTTAGAAATACTAAATAAACCAAGGGGTAGAGAAGCCAGAGCACAACGTGAGGCAACACAAGAACAATTAGACATAAACACAAATCAAAACGGTTCTCTTCCAGAGCTGTAGTACATTCTAATAGCGAAGCACCAGAGAGAAAGGAACATAAAAGAACTTGCAGAGCACATTTATCTCAGAAGTGTCATACAGGAAGAGAAATCTCTATTTAAAGGAAAATGATTCACTATGGCAGCCCTCCCTTCCCTTTCTTTCACACACTATAAAGAAGGATATCCATACATGAAAATAGAATAGCCTTTCATCTTACTCAAACAAGCAAAGAAATCTGTGATTATTTAGTTACAAAGTACTCCAGAAAACTACACAGCAAGTAGCGGATCTGGTTATAAATGAAAGAACTTCCAATTATAAGAGTGACCTGATCATGTATTCACATATATGTACATACATGAGGTACTCGTGAGGATGAACCCAAGACTCTAAACATCACATGTACTCATGTGACGTGTTTTTCACATCACCACATATTTACCATTTGTAAACTATAGGTACAGATCATTGCACGGTATAAAAAATGGGAGACATTATTATATACAGGTCCAAAATCGTGTACAACATCTGAAGCATTTTCAAAATGAGCTCAATATGACAAAATATTGCATTATCTATATATCTGAAGGTCAAATCGGTTTGCAGTAAATCTTCATTTCGGAAGCAGTATATTCCTTCATCTCCTGAATTTATCCAGGCAACTATATCCTTTTGACTTGCTGAATCTTCACAGCCTTTCTTCTTATTTCTCCCCCCATTAGAGTACTAAGTCTCCTAATAGAAATTGTAGACTCTACTTTCCTGAGGTAATAATTAATTCCTTAACAAGGAAAGTTATCTGACCATTTGCTTTACAGAATCCCCAAATTTTGTTCAATATTGTAAATAAAAGGACCCTTAACTAAGACACAATAATAGGGAGAAGCAAGAAACACAGCATCTGTTTCCAAGCAAATTATGAAGAATCATGTGCAAGCTGCAAGAGAATATACAGACTGATTTTATTCTTGAAGTGAACTCATCAACTCATGATTGTTGATAGGAGCTCAATCCACTAACCTTGTGCGACTCAGCAACCTTATCAAGTAGCTCAAGCAGCCAGTTTTTTTACTTCACTTTGCTCATTTTGAGCACCAAAACAAAGCATTACTGGTGACAACTGTCAATGTCAGCCATTTAGCAGCCACTGATTTGATCTGATAAGTCACTTTACTTGTGAACTAGCAGCTAGTTTTTGCAATGGTATGTTACACCATCATAGGGCTTAATTCTTGTAATGCTTTGGCTCTTGGAGTCTCTAGAATTTTAGAAATCTAACCAGTGATGTCCAAACATATAGCAACATAAAAATGGTGACACTAGTTGGTCATTGAGTACGAGTTATTTGAAATGCTTACAATATTTAATTTGACATGACGTGATAAAATAGAAACGTAGTACAGGAAAAGCTCAAAAAAAAGCCACACATATGCTTCCAGATTAGCTGTACATGGAATAGTGAAACGTTCAGGAATCATACAAATTAGATAAGTGCTCCAGGAAATAAAACTAGACCATTACATACTAGCTATCACATGGTGCCTGAGCCAAAAATGAACCATAGTTTAATTCAATAGATTATCATCAGAACACACAACAGGAGAATAACAAGCATCAAATTCTTACTCCAGACCCAAGAGCTCAAGATCATATAAGTTACAAAATAAGGCACGTGAATGCAGTATCTCTGAATGTGAATGTATAGTGTCACCATGAAGCACTCAATCATGGCACAAAAAGGGTTCAAGTCTATGCCATCCAGGAAAGAACTATGAAAGGCTTAAATAATTAAAGGACAGCATTCAAAATTTTCTTCTTCAGACCCAAATATACACCCATAATAAACACTAATCTACTCTTCGTTTGGTAGCACATCCAAGCTAACTCTTTAGGGAAAAAACTTACTCGGTTTTTAAGTAAAAGTTCTAAATTAACCAGCAGTTTGTCCGACTACCTGAGAATAAAAACTAAATTATATGTTCTAAGTTGGCACAGATTTCAGACTCAAACTTGTAACTTTAATAAAGAAAGCAAATAAAAAATGGGCTCAAGAGCAATAAGCCTATCCACCTTTATATGCCTCAGGAGAAAAGTAGAATCATGGCTAAAGCAATAAATATGCACAGTAACGACTAATTGACATGCAAAAAGAAAAAAAATACGGTAACCAACTATTTAAGAATTTCTTTCTCGACTAGCTAAGATCACTAAACCATAATGAGAATCCGGTTTAAAAAGCTAGTATTCTTATTGAGGTTTCTCGTCGCTAAAAATCTAGTTTTTAACAAGAAGCAATTAACGGTCTATTTCTTGGTGAATTAATGGAATATAGTAATCATTTCAGTGCAAAATCATGATCACTGAACTCAAAAAATGCAATTGATGCCGATAAAAGGAAAACTCTCGGATAGTAGATCTCTTTAGCTTTCATATTTGGGGTTATATCTTGCTATACCAATGAAAAGCTACCATGTGTTCCATAAGTAGATATCCTTAAGTTTATCAAAGGAGAGGGATCAAAACCACCAGTGAAGTATTGGTATGCTTTAGGTGCAACATTATTTACCATCTAAAATTTAGCTCAAAAGCCTTCCCTATAGATTGAATTGAATGGAGTTCAAAAGATGCAAGAACACTAATCAGTATAAACCAATTTCTCAATTATTATATCCCCATTTATTTTGTGCTGACAGGTAAACCTTCTTATTAAGTTAAATTAAATAGATTATGATGTGAGTCACTGAGTTGTACCTTTGACAAAGGTGCCTTAGAAATTTTAGGGGTCAATTTTGCTGGAGATCGCCCAAATATGTAAGAGCACTCTGTGAAAGCAGTTCCGATACCAATGCCAGTAGCCAATCCTACAGAAGTCCATCTTGTAACAGGACTCCCTGGTACCAATAATTCATCAAGAAGTAAAAATAAAACATAAGTGAACAAAAAGATTTACTATAAATCAACAAATCAATGTAATTATTTTCCTATTAAAAGAGAATATCAGCAATATGGACTTTATCACTTCTGTCAACATATTACATAAACAAGTAAAGAGAAGTATTTCATTATAAATTGACCAGTAACAAAAGTAGCAGGATTGGCATAAAAAAATAAAAAAATAAAAAACAACAACAACAACAACAACAGGTGTAGTCACTGCAAATAAACTAAAAAGTCCTATTTGTCTCTTCCCTGCTGAAATTAAGAAGAAATGCTACCTAAGCTACTCAAATGATGATGCCGACAGCCACTTCAACAAAGTAAACACTTACTACCACAAAATTGACAATGCACCAATTAGAATGAAGAACTATAGATGCTAAAAAAGACCTAGAATAAGTAAAGCTTCTCACAGCTAATACCAACAATTTTCAGAATGATGTGATATTTATGTCATATATTCATTCAGTGTTGCAGAAAACAGAAATTAGCATTTCAAAGGTTTCTCACATGCTGCATCATATCCTCTATACTTCTACAAAAACCATTTGCTTTTAGTGGTCCCCCTTCATTTATAATGGCCAGAAGATAAGACAACCCTGGTTCTACTAATTCCCAGACTTGAAGTGGAAATCGTGTAATTTAAAAAAAGAATTAACATCATAATGACAGAAGTTGTCTCATAGTCCAATTGGTTGAAAGAAACACGTCATTTACATCTTATGACCAAAATACCACCTTAAAGCCGTTCTCAAGACAACTAAAAACTTTTAATGCCATTGCAACCCATCTCAGAAAGCAGTGGCAGGCCCAGAATCTGTGGTTAGCCAGGGGCTATATGTATAGATAATTATCATTTTACAAGTGTAACTTCAGAATTATGGCTAGCATGTTTTTTCTTTCTGTCCTTTAAATTATCCAATCTTGATATCTAATCGCATCTCAAAGTAAAAAAATGAATAATCAAATTTCAACAACTTCTTTTTTATCATCAACATTATTTTAACATAACAACAGTAAAGTTAAGTGTATTAAACATAATAACAATGGTATCTATTCATTAGTAAACACAAATGTGCATGGATATATTTATTAATATAAATACTCAGTCTTTTCATCCTTAACATCCTAAGGGGAAAAACACAACTTGACCATTCTCCAGTGCCAAAAGTGAGTGACAATTATATCTTAGAATGCAAAAAGGAAGTGCACAAATAGAATTTCCAATTAAATGTGAAACGTAGTTGTATACGTTTATGGGGAGAACTTTTGAGAATATACAATTTTATTAGCTGCAAATATAAATATAAAAAGATCACATGCATGCAGAACCAAGTACGTAAATTTGAAATTAGACAGATCAAAAATGAAAATTTAAACCAGATAAGTAATCGAAAGGTGTGCCCAGTTCTAGCTTTAAACAAATTTTTCTTGACATAATAGATAAAGTTCTAACAAGTTAATATGTAATGCTAAAGCAGTTAATAACAAAATGAATTTTATAGATCAATTAACTAAATAGCAAAGGTCAAAGACATTCAAAGAGGAGTATCAGTTCAAATTTTACATAAAGCAAAAGCTAGGAGAGGGGGCAATGAAATTTTGTCAAAATCTTGGTTGGGGCGGCCAGCTGCTAGAGGAAGGGGGTTGAGAGAAAGAATTGAATGAAAATTTTCAAAATTTCCTAGTGACTAAAAGAAAAAATCCCAAAACTTGGGGGGAGAGCTCCCCTAGCCCCCCTCCCCCCCAATTTGCTCCACCTTTATCAGAAACATAGCCATGTGGACTCTAAATCAATGTATGGTGCAAAACCTAGTCATAAAAGGAAGAAAAAGAAAGCATGGTTACATGTCACATCTCTGTATCTATAGTTTTTTCACTAAGTGTTTTACATCCTCATTCAAAGGTCTTAAACGTGCTACTATCTCCCCTACACATTTTACTTGCTGTGGTAAGCTTATAATACTTTCCCAAAAGACAAACTCAGTATATCTCATGCGCCACTTATTACACCAACATCTCTTAGAATACCTAAACTGATAAAACTGCACATCTTTCATTGCCTCAATTGCTGTAAAGGAAAATGCTTCTACACTCATAAAATCTCCACCTTAAGATATCTAAATTCTTGAGTAAACTGCAACATTCTTCCACCATAGAACAACAGTATCTGGATACTGCACTTCAATCTCCTTCCAATCATAACATAAATACCTAACCACTCATTAACTTATTACATGAAAATACGCGATACAAAACCTACTTCCATCCAAATCCCAATAACCAAATAGCACTCCAAATATCCCATTCCATTAGTATCCCATCAGAATATTGAATCGTGACTTAAAATCATGCAGCAACAAAATCAAAACACCTTCATCATTATATTGTACAGATTCTCTTACCATCCATCATTTTTTCCCATTTATAACTCATAAAAGAAAAGCCCTTAAATCATCATTACACAAAAATACCAACTCCAAAAAAAAAGAGAGAAAATCCCAAAAATACTATTGCAACTGGTCCCAGATTACCAAAACAAAACTAGAAAGAGCCAATCAAAGCCCTCCAAACCATTATAGATTTATCCTCATAATTCCATCCACGAAACCCAGAACAGCAATTATTTCTAAAACATAGGAAATTTAAACATTAAATGACAATTTTAAATGAAAAAAGGAGGAGTGTTTAAGAGGGATTACGAAATAGGAAAAGCCCAGCAAAAGCGCCAACAGCGGTAGAATAGAAAATCCGACGAATGCTCAAGTCCATACACACATCCCACTTGGCATTTACGTCATCGTAGGGAGGCAATGGTGGTGGCGGTGGTGGGATTTCAGCTGCTGCTGCTGCTGCGGCAGGTGATGCAACTGGTGCTTCTCCTTTCTCTTCCGCCATTTCTTTTCCGTGAAGAAAATATCACAATCTAGACGAAAATAGAAAGCTTAGAGGCAATATTAACCTTTTTTTTTCCTATATTTCCTTTGATTTCTTCTTCTTCGTTTTCCTCTTCTTACTGGGTTCGCATATAATCCGCGAGGGTTTCGATTCTGTCTGCTCTCGTATGCTTTAGGGTGAAAAAAAAAAAAAATCGTTCTAAATCTAATATACAGAAAAGCCCTCGATTTTCGCAACGTAAAACATGATACCTTATTTTAACGAAATTGTAAAGATAATGGAATCCATTAAATTTAACAGAAATGACTTATTAATATCTTTAAAAAAAAATGTATACCTAATTTTTAACAAATATACCTGTTTCATCCCTTAATCATCAATTATCTCTGTCTAGAGAATAAAACAAATGATTTTATTGAGCCGTTTTTTGTTTAATTATATTAGGATAGTTTTGTCATTTCATCCATTTCTGTTAAGTTTAACGGATTCCGTCACCTTTATAATTTAGTTCAAAACATGAGATGCCGTATTATGCGTTTTGAAATCATGAGAGGCTTTTTTATAAATTAGATTTAATATGGAATTTTTTTATTTTTTACCCTATGCTTTAATTTGTGGAGTTTTCCCGAATTCCTGGAATTTTTTTCTTTTTTCTCTTTTTTTTTGAGGGAAAATTTTTGTTAAGTTGGGTGACTCTTTTGGGCCTCTGTTGAGTTAAGATTGGGTAGGTGGATCTGTTCATTTTGTGGATTTCCATGGATGAAGCCCGGCTCAGTAGAAACACATAGGCCTATTTAGTTTTGATTTAGAAATTCTTATAGCAGGTGCAGTCCATTCCTATTACGTGTACTCTCCTTTTTTGGATTAATTACATTTACCCCCCTTGAGGTTTGCCTAAAATACAAAATTAACTTTGAGTTTTGACCGAATTACAGTCTCCCCATTGGAATAGACAAATGTTTACCCATGTAGCCCCTATCATCAAGAATGCCATTATTGAATTCCTAAGTTTTAATGGGCCAAATTTCTTCCATTAACGCTATCAAAACCCTCCATGGTTGCCATCCTTTCTTCGTCCTATCTCCCTACTCCATCAAAACCTTGTCATCATTACGACAAAAATTTAGGTAAACCTAATCTTATAAATTATGTGATCCAAATTTTGCCACACCATCGATTCTTAAGTTAGTGAGATAGTGTAGAAAAATTTAGATCATAGAATTTATATAGATCGGATTTATCTAAGTGTTTGCCGTGTCACTAGTGACTACTATCACTCTCACCTTTTTCTACGTAATTATGCCAATAGATCCCCCTTTTTTTCCCTATATATAATATCATAATTTGCAAAAGCTAGCCCTCTAAGCACCATTTCAATCACCATTTCAAAGGTCAAATAGAAAAAATCAAACTCAACCAATAATAGATGAAACAACCAAACTTCAAATTAAATAGGTGTATCATATTACTAAGCACCAAAATAAGATGGATGAAATTTCTTTTTTCTAAACCTCTTGTGTTTGCCAAATTTTTTTGAAGGAAAATTTGCATTGTCTCCCACTTTATTGTTACAAGTCTTTGCATTGTCTCCCACATTGGTTCTTTGGTTAAAAATTCTTGAGATCCCTTGTTTTCTAGCCTTCGGTCCTTCTCATGGCATTACTTTGCCGATTGGTTTCAATCCCAATTTGGTTCATCTCGATTTCATTCTTGTTTTTTGTTTCAAGAAAAGTAAAAAAAATTTCTAGTTCTTTGGGCCATGTTCTAGGAATAATCGTACTTTTAAGAACAGTCACTCAAATAAGAGTTGATCTTGGAAGTTTTCTTGAATTAGGCTTGACGCATTTCTAGAATACGTTTAGGTTGAATTTTTGAAGGACAAAAAAAATGGAAAAATAGGGCCAAAATCTAGGAATAATGACATTTTTAAAAACAATCGTCGAAATAGAGCTGCCCTTTGAAGTTTTCTTGAACTAGGCTCGACACATTTCTAGAATGGGGTGAATTTTATCAAAAAGAACATTTATTCACAGAACTTGGCTAGTTCTTTGCGTTCATTGACACATCCCCAATCCATTGCAAGAATTTTTGTTCAAAGGGTTTGATTTAAAGATTGGATTTGGGATCCCTTTGAAAGGGTAGTTGTTAGTTGGTGTAATTTGGTATATGTGAAGATGTTGGTATAAGTTATAACTGGTGAAAGTAATGACTATGTTAATGATGCTCAGATGTTTGGGTAAGTGGTGGATTTGGATCTCAAGATGGTTCAAGGTAGAGTGGTGAAGAAAAGGAGTAGGGTGATAAGTTGCAAAGAGCCAAAAACTGAAGATCGGAATGGATTTGGGTAAACACAGTTCATTTGGTTGATTTTATAAGGATAGAAGGGTAACAGTGGAATGGATAAAGTTATAACTGCCGCAAGAACTTCTCTTGGACAAAAGCTTTGATTACATTCTAGTTAGCGTTCTTTATCCTATAATCTCTTTTTTTTTTCTCGAATTTGAAGTCGAGATCAGAGTTCGAGTTTTATATCGAGAGATTGTTGAACTCGAATTCGAGTTCAAATTTAATAAAATTGAGTCGAGACCCGGCTCGACTTGGTCAAAACTCGATTTGATTCGACTCATTTGCAGCCCTACTTATATTATCATTAAGTTAGGGGTATTGATAATTTGGCCAAATCTAGGGGTTCAACTTGTCATTTAGTCAAACCTCAAAAGAGTTGAATGTAATTAAGATTAATCTTGTATAAACTATCACCATTAAATACATAACAATTAATTTAAATTTAAATTTGAAATCTAAATTTTATATATGTGTCAATATTCTAATAATGATGATGTATACACTATTAATCAATATAATATAAGATTAACTCATAAAATTATCCCTTGCTTTTTTAGTTATCGTGCATCTACTCCTAAGTAAAAAAATTAGCTCAAGTGGTGAAGACTACCTAACGAAGATGACGGGTGCTCTTGAAATTGTTTCCACACGAGAACGAAGCTTTGGCTTTGCCACCATATAATTCTAACTTGTTAGCAAGACAAGGGAGAAAAAAAAAATTATTTGTTGACACGATAGGTTTTCCATTTTTCTCCTATTCCTACTCTATGCTAAGGAGGAGAGGGTGGATTCAAATGAACCAAAGGAATAATTCTAACTTGGCAAAAAGACAAAGGAGAAACGAGTGTGAGTGCAAAGCTGGTAAGATTTTAAGAAAATCCTAAAAATGATTGTTAGTTAAGGGATTTGATCCCATGACTTGCACCCAAAGAAAGCTGATAGCCAATTATTCTAATGATAATTAGTTAGATATGGGAGAATAAACCTTCTTAAACAAGAATAAACAAGGAACAACACAATTTTGATCATTTCGGAAAAAAAAAAGCAGGATGTATTGAAAGAATTGGAACATTTTTACTAAAGCACAAAGCCGATGTAGTGAGAAGCAAAATTCCAAACAACAAAATAAGGGCAGTAGTGCTCCACATGATGTCAATAATATTGAAAGAATGTAAGTACCAGAGCTATGGTGGCAGACTTCATCAAGCTTATTTGTTTAGTTTAATGAATTTAAATTATACTTAAATTTGATTTTGATATGAGTCAAGTTTGAAGTTTTACCTAATATAAAATACTATTTATGTTTGGTTTGAGTCTTTAAACCAAATCCGAACAAGTTTTTTATCAAGTTGGAAATTGTTTGAAACATCAAGTAAATTAGATCCTTTTTTAGATAAGAATTTGGAAGAATAAAATGACATTTAAACCCTCCAAATAGTAGCATAAGAAATTCACACACATCTACCTACTAGATAAGAGAACAACTCAAGTTCTCCATTGAATGCAAAGTGTCAAGGTGTTATTGGAGGAAGCAATTTTCATTTCTTTATTTTGGGCATTAAGGAGTGAGAAATGTCTATTTGGGACTTGGTATCCAAATTGTAAGTATCAATAGTTCCATACTATTTGGGGCTAATTGGTAATAATAGCTTAATTATTTTCCTTTCTTTCTTTTGTTTGTATTTTTATTGGTGACAAAGGTCAGTTGGGTCCTTCCATGAAAGCTACCTATCAAAATAGTTGCTAACTATTCAGGGGCATTTTTGTACATTTGAAATTATTCCTTTATAATTTTCTGACCAAATGCAAATAGTTGTATACTATTTGTGGGCTCCATTCATCACATGGGCTCTTTTCTGATTAATTAGATAATGGAGTGAGTCTAATTAGTGTAAGTCATATTAGGCCGGTCAATTAGTGAAACATCCAAATTTGCAAGTGGTTAGTCTAACACTTAACCCTAATGAAATTTTGTCTTAAACATTTTTAGTCATTCTTTAGGTTCAAGACCCGAAAGCTTTCTCGGTCCCCCTCTTTCTTTCGCTGACATAGCTGACTATCAGCCTGCAAAATCCTTACTTTTCTACCAATTCCCTCAACAACTAATTGTACTTCCTTTGATTGCAGCCATAAAAATCTTCGATATGCACGTAAAATTTTCTTTTTCCCCAAAAATCTGCTCACTTTAGGGATGAATGCTGTACTAATTTATCAATCATTTTTGTACTAGGTTTGAATTTACTAGTGAAATTCTTCTCTTTCCTGAAGTGATGTTTGCTTTTATAAAAGAATTTTTTAATCATGTATGGTACAGCTTCCAAAACCCACCATTTACACAAAAAGGGAAACAACAAAGCCTTCTTATGCCATTTTCTCAGTTTCGCCAATATTGAAGAGAGTAGAGAAAGCATAGGTACAATTGTTCTCTTCCCTCCTTCTACTCGTAGTTATATTTTTTTACCTGGAATCATTTTCCCTTTTGTCAAAAAGGCGCCCCTGTTGTTCTTATAAATCACCATAAATGATTTATATTTTTTCTAATTTTTAGATTTGTCTGCATCAAGGTAGAGATTTAAGTTTCAAAGTGATATAACAAGGTTTGTCTTATTGCATCAAATTTAAGTAATATTATGTGTGTGATTTTAATAAGTGAGATGGTAGTTTTTTGGATTAGGTTATATCTATCTTTTAGATCAAGGATAACAATTACAATTCTTTGCTATACCTGATAGGAAAAGACTCATGCTTATCACTTTGTACAATGAATTTGAACACGATGAAGGAAGCAAAATAGCAAACATGATTAACACTGCCCCCTAATCATAGTTATGCACGTCAAAGTGACTACATTCAATAGTAAAACTTTCTCTATGCATTATAATTGTTTGCTAATAGACTTCTAAATGCTTCATATATTCTCTTACTAAAAATTTTCATGATTTCTGTAGTTCTGTCTTACTAAAAACTTTCATGATTTCTGCAGTTTTGTCATTCACTACAAGATACTCGTCTGATATTCTAATAAATCCTCCACTACCAAATGAACTCTTTTTGAGGCAATGGTAAATTTAATCTTCTTTTTACTTTTGACTATAAAATATTAATGCACTCCCATGGTGATTTCTCTATCTGTATTCTGACTATAATCATTCAAGTGTACTTTGAACAAGGAAGAAATCAAGAATTTGCTTGATGAAAAAATGTACAAAGATCCAAACCATTTACTTCCTCCCGCAAATGAAGAAGATATCAAAGCAATCAGGAATTTCCAAGCATCATTTCCAGTTGTAGGTGCTATTTCTTATTTAAATATTTCACCTAAACACAGCTATTTTGTCTATACCATGCTTGCTTTACTCAACAAAAGACGGTTTGGGTGCAAGGAATTGCGAAACTGGCATATGAGGAATTCACAAAATATTGGACTACTACTTGCATGAATTGCCAGAAAAAGTTAATGCCGACGTTGACTGGATTATCCACTGTCGTTCATGCAAATAGAACTCAAGTTAGACTTTTAATTTATACTCTTGAATTATAAATTATTCTACTGTCTTATCATAGATTAATCTTGATTCTCCTTATTCAATTAAAGGGCTCGGATTCCAATTACTTTAACCGATGCTTTAGGATCAATGCATTATATTATATTTGGAGAAGATGATGAAAAATTGATTGAGTTCACTCCACTATAACTTAAAGCACAAGAAGATGTAAGTGAAACCTTTTTGTTTTATATTCAACCATAAATACGGAAATACATAAAACAAATTCACTAAAACTCAAAAACAAAATGCTATAGGGCTTTGTAGTAGACACTAAATTTAACGATACCTTGAAGAAATACACAATCGTGTGCTTTTTGGAGACTTATGAGTCTCATTTTCAAGTCCAGCCACAAAGAAAGAATAGTGTCTCTAAAGCTTACACTGCAGCTGAGCTATCAAATATTCCACTCATAATAGCACGTCAAAGTGACTACATTCAATAGTAAAACTTTCTCTATGCATTATAATTGTTTGCTAATAGACTTCTAAATGCTTCATATATTCTTTTACTAAAAATTTTCATGATTTCTGTAGTTCTGTCTTACTAAAAACTTTAATGATTTCTACAGTTTTGTCATTCACTACAAGATACTCGTCTGATATTCTAATAAATCCTCCACTGCCAGATGAACTCTTTTTGAGGCAATGGTAAATTTAATCTTCTTTTTACTTTTGACTATAAAATATTAATGCACTCCCATGGTGATTTCTCTATCTGTATTCTGATTATAATCATTCAGGTGTACTTTGAACAAGGAAGAAATCAAGAATTTTCTTGATGAAAAAATGTACAAAGATCCAAACCATTTACTTCCTCCCGCAAATGAAGAAGATATCAAAGCAATCAGGAATTTCCAAGCATCATTTCCAGTTGTAGGTGCTATTTCTTATTTAAAAATTCCACCTAAACACAGCTATTTTGTCTATACCATGCTTGCTTTACTCAACAAAAGACGGTTTGGGTGCAAGGAATTGCGAAACTTGCATATGAGGAATTCACAAAATATTGGACTACTACTTGCATGAATTGCCAGAAAATGTTAATGCCGATGTTGACTGGATTATCCGCTGTCGTTCATGCAAATAGCAAAGTGAAAGTGAACTCAAGTTAGACTATTAATTTATACTCTTGAATTATAAATTATTCTACTGTCTTATCATAGATTAATCTTGATTCTCCTTATTCAATTAAAGGGCTTGGATTCCAATTACTTTAACCGATGCTTTAGGATCAATGCATTATATTATATTTGGAGAAGATGATGAAAAATTGATTGAGTTCACTCCACTATAACTTAAAGCACAAGAAGATGTAAGTGAAACCCTTTTGTTTTATATTCAACCATAAATACGGAAATACATAAAACAAATTCACTAAAACTCAAAAACAAAATGCTATAGGGCTTTGTAGTAGACACTAAATTTAACGATACCTTGAAGAAATACACAATCGTGTGTTTTTTTGGGGACTTATGAGTCTCATTTTCAAGTCCAGCCACAAAGAAAGAATAGTGTCTCTAAAGCTTACACTGCAGCTGAGCTATCAAATATTCCACTCATAATAGCATATGTCCAGAAAGCATTGAAGTTTCCTCTTCACTCGGCACTTCATCAACAACACGTGAAGAAAAAGCAACAAAGGACCTAATGTTCTCACCAACCGCTAAGTTAGTGCTTTAAGAAATAACTACAGCCAGTTCTTCTAAGAAAAACCATATATATCTACAAGCAGAAGAGTGAAAAGAAGCCATGGCTTTCTAGAAAGTCCATCTCGGAATGAAAATTTACTAGCAAAAACACCATGCAAACATCCAACAGAGACTACTCAGCAGTCTACTAAAGAAACAGCTCAATAGAACACTCCACCTAGCAATATCCAAGATAGTCCAGCAAAGAAAGTCAAAGCCCAGCAGGTCTGAAATTGCCTAATTTTGTACTTTTGTTAAGTCTTTTGTTAACTAGCTGAATGACTGCCTCTGTTGCTTAGACAATCTTTTTTGAATTATGTTATGATTCATTATTCTTTTCACTCAAGAAATAATAGATCCCAATATAACTATTAATAGTTTAGTTAGCAATGCAACACTTCCGTAAGCAATGAATCTTACTTAGAGCTGCTACTATGTAGTGGCTAGCACTGAAGTACATGTCCTGCTAAAACTTGAATGGCTTGGTTTATGTAATCTATGGTCATGATTTGCATATGATTTACCCCTTGAACTGACAAATACATTATGAAGTTTGAGCAAATTATCCTCATTATTACAGCAGACACAAACAACAAAAGAGTTAAATAGACAGCAAAAATTTTTTGGCCTACAATTTAGTTATTGATATTACTGGGCAGGCTGGTCATGGCACGGTCAGACCCATGCTAGTATATATATATTGGTAAACAACGATGGTTAACAACCTACTTCGGTGGAAATTGTGTACTCGTTTCGTCATACTTACCTGCCCCGAATCAAGGACCAAAAGTACGAATTAAATCCCTATCTTAAAGCTCAACCCATGTTATAAACAAACGTCGGACAATCAGCCCACCAAGTTACGGGCTTGTTTGGCAAACGAGTCTTTTGCCATATTTTTTTATAATTTTAACTATAGTAACTTTTAAAAAAAATTTCAACATTTTTAAAATACACGCCTCAAAATAATAAAAAACATACCAAAAAAATTTCCTTCATTTCTTTCTTCATCTTTTTCCCACCACCTCTATAACCCATCGCTTGTCGACACCTACATCAACACCCTTTTTTTCCTCTTTTTTTCTCTCTCTCTCTCTTCTTTTCCTTTCTTTTTTCTTCTCCTCTCTCCCCTCCTCATTCTCTCCTTTCACGTGGCTTCCCTTCCCCTTCCCCTTCCCCTTCCCCATCCCCTTTAGTCACGTGACCAATTGTATGACCAAATTTGGTCACGCGACTAGAGGTGGGGGTAGGGGAAGGGAAAGGGACGGGGGGAAAAGAGAAATGAGAAGGAAAGAGAGACGAGAGGAAGGGATGGAGGAGGAGGAAGGAAGAAAGAAAGGGAAGAGGAGGAAAATGGAAAGAGAAGAAGGAAAAAGGGAGGGAAGAGAAGAGAGGAAAAAAAATGGTGGGTGAGATGGTGGCAATCGACGGCAATAGCGTCTAGTGGCTGGCAGTCAATGTTTTGAAAATCGGACCGAACTGATTGGTTCGATCGATTGAACCGCGAACCCGACATGTCTCTAGTCCGGTTCAACTAAAAATCCAAAGAATTAATTGAACCGGTAAAAATCGAGAGGTTCAACTGATTTTTATTAAGTATTTATTTTTTAAAATAAATATTTTAGTTTTATTCAAAATTTTTAATACTAAAATGAATAAAAAATTATTAAACTTTTGAACCGGGGTCGAATCGGTTGAACCGATCAAACCGTGAACCGAAAGATTTTCCGGTTCACTCTCCGGTCCGGATTTTAAAACATTGTTGGCAGTGGGAAGTGAGGGAGGAAGAAGAAGGAAAAAGGAAAAAAATAAAGAAAGGAAAAAAATAAAGAGAAAAGAAAAAAAGTTTCTCCAAATCCTTAATATTATAAAAGTTTCCTATAACTTCTATAATAAATTACAATAAAATTTTATACAAACATCTAAGAAAAATTATTAGAATCATAATAGTGAAGCTGGAACTTAGAAGTGGCACAAGTGTTAAATCAGAAAGTGACTCTCAATAGTTTCATTTGCAAGGAAACTTTTTGGTTAGTAACATAAGGCTAAACAAATATACATATTTCGCTTCAGAAAGAAGAATAAAACTGAGCAAGATTACATGTTTCTCCATGCCACCTAGCTACTCTACACCATTGATAATCACCATTTCCCTAGATCCATCTCAATCCCCACCGTTATACCAAGTTCTGTTACATATTTGATCTTAAACAAAGATATGAATGAGTATAATCAGGTCAAAATAATTCTAGCTTTTTGTTTATCTTGTTTATTGGTTCAATTGAGTACAAGCGAGTTTAGTTTTACGGATCCAAACTTGAGTTTAGTCCGTGTGAGTGAGTTAAATTTTATCCAGCCAAAATTGAAAACTTGAATAAAGACCATAAGATATTCATGTCTAAAAGTCGTTAGCGGGTGATCTACAAAAGCTTCTGCAAGTGATCTATGATTTCAAAAATATGTTCTGAGCTATAATAGTGATCGGAGTTGAATCAATCTAAACTTTCGGGGGGAGAGATGGATTGAAAGACACAGCAAAAAAGAGTATAAGTGAGAGGTCATGAGTTTGAGATTTCTCACTTACACTAAAAAAAAAAAGTGTCTAGGAAATCAAACTCTAATAAAATCCCTTATCAAATTGATACTTCATCCGACTAGAGAGGAAAAAAAACTCATTTCTAGAAAAAGTTTTCTAAAATATTCTCATGACTTATTTTTAATTTTTTTTATACCTCACATACATCATGTATTTTTTATAAAAAAAAAACTCTAACTCAAAAAAAATTGATATGAATAGAAAAGATTACTATGATGTCAAAAACAAAAAAAACTATATCTTAAGAAAAAGATTTAATATGACATTTAAAATGTGAACTTTGTCAGTACCAATATCTTTGTTAAATTTTGATATCTATCACTTTGGATTCTTCCACCAAAAAAAAGAAAGGAAAAAAATCCAAATAGGAATAGTGTAGAACTTTGGATTCTAGTACGACTCAACATTCACTGAACCACTCTGCTCTAAGCTCTTGCTCTCGTGTCAACACCTAACCTCCACACGTTACCTGAAGGCCTAAGACCTTATGCATCGTATTGTTCTCCCGCACACAGTCCCGCATTGCAAATACACCATCGCAACAGTTACAAGCCTCCAAAAACAAACAAACAAACAAATCTCACTACTCCTTTTTCCTCTTTGCCATATTCTACATTTGATTCCATCTATTCCTTTCTAGTATGAACTAAAAACCACAGCCTATCTCCATCCTCATCCCTTCCACCCGCCCCTACTAGGAATAAAAAGCCAAACCCAAAAAGAAAGAAAAAAAAACAGCTTTACAGTTTACTCCACTCATTAGTCTACTCACTAGCGAAAATCTATGGCTGAGCAAACCCCAGAGCTCACCAGGGCTGAGCAAGAAGCACTAGAACCGACATCAGCATCAGGAGTGGTGGAAGAAGTAGCAGAGCCAGCACTTGCATCAGCTGATGTTGAAGTCCCGGTACCAACACCAACTACTGCTATGGCGGCGGTTACGGTGGTGGAGAAAGAGGTGTCATTATCCCTTGCTCAACCGGCAGTACCGCTGGCTGAGGAGAAAGCTTCTGTTAGTTCGACAATGAAAAAGATTTCAACGTCTAAACCATTAGCGGAAGCTTTAGCAGAGCCTCAGGAGTCCGGTTTTTCGCAGCCGCCGCTGCCAGGGCAAGCTGAGGTAGTTATAGAAGCTGAAATTTTGAAGACAGATGAAGGGAAAAATGGTGATCCATTTTTCTGGGTTTCTTTCAAAGAATAGAGTAATATTGTCGCAGATCTCACTGATTTCCAGAGGAAAGCGCTTGAAGAGCTCAAATCTTTCGTTCAAGAAGCACTCAATAACAAAACTTTCACCACCCCATTTTCGTAAAAAGCTCAAGAAGCTCCATCTCAGTCCTCAGAAGCGAAAACCCAAGTGGTGGAAGAAGCTGGAAAGTCCTCAGAAATCATCTTGCCAGAGGAAGTATCCATTTGGGGCGTGCCGTTGATGGAAGATGACAGGACTGATATGATTCTATTGAAATTCTTGCATGCGCGAGATTTCGATGTTAGGAAGGCGTTTGTGATGTTGAAAAACACGATTATTTGGAGAAACAACTACAATGTTGATGGCCTTATTGATGAAGATCTCGGGGATGATCTCGAGAAAGTTGTTTTTATGCACGGCCATGATAACGTATATGGGGAGTTTCAGAATAAGGAGTTGTATAACAAGACATTTGCTGATGAGGAGAAGAGGAGGAGGTTTTTGAGATGGAGGATTCAGTTCTAGGAGAGGAGTATTAGGAAGTTGGACTTTAGGCCTAGCAGGATTAATACTATATTTCAGGTTAGCGACGTTAAGAATTCACCTGAACCTGGGAAACGCGAACTTAGGATTGCCACAAGGCAAGCTTTGCTCTTGCTTCAGGACAACTATCCAGAATTTGTGGCAAAATAGGTATCTTGTAAATTTTGGTCATTTGTTATTGAACTAGAGGGATATTTCTATATTATGGATGGACTTGTTTTTTCTTTGGTCAATAGGATAACTTTTTGAGCTTGTGTTTATCTGATGGTTAGCGTGATAAAGACAAATATTGTAGGAGGATATCTTGAGGTTCAAATTAGGGAAGCTATAGGAAGATGAACTTAAGACCTAATAATTTGCATTATAATCCTGTTACTACTAGAAATGGTCCTCATCATCTTCACTGAACATGCAAAAAGAGCCACTTCTTGAGGTTCAAAATAGGGAAGCAATATGAAGATGAACTGAAGGACCTAATAATTTGCATTATAATCCTGTTACTACTAGAAATGGTTCTCATTATCTTCATTGGACATGCTGAAAGGGTCACTTCTTGTGCCATTTTTGGTGTATTGACATGTTAATTGCAGATATTCTCCATGCTCATGCATTGGGAAATTATTAGATATATCCATTTGTATGTTCTGCACTATGCTTGGTGCCAGTTACCATGCTTTTTTCAGAGAATTTCTTGTATACATACGCCTCAAGCATTTTAGTTTGGCAATTAATTGTTAATAATCAAAATGATGTGCTCTTGATAGTCAAGCTTCTGTAGTTGCAACACAATAGCATGAATTCTACTTTCATAGATATCTTGCCTACAAGTGATGAAGCCTGCGAAAATGGTGTGATTGTTCGACAAAGCAGGACAAGAGTGCTTTCTGGTTTATGGTTTTGAAGGAATTAGATAAACCTGGTTTAAGATGCTGACCTATTCTCCTAGTCCTCCGGGATGTATGAAGTATTTGTAAAAGATTCGCAGTGAATAGATATGACAGAAGTTTGTAGTCTGATGCCTTGTTCATTTTCTTTATGCGTGCAATCAGTTTTGACTACTTGAAATATGATTGTGACTGTAGCTTGCTCTGTTCCTTCTATTTTTCCTCTTATCCCTATAACGTCTTATGACTAAACAATGAAAAAGACCAAGAGAAGCAAATTAGTCAGTGTTCTTATCAGATCCTGTACCTATTGTTGAACTATTTTCTGATGTTTTAAAACTGGTGGCTTGGTTTGATATATAACACTTGGTCTTTTGGGGCTTTTGAAGGTATTCATCAATGTTCCTTGGTGGCATCTGGCATTTTACACTATGATTAGTCCATTCATGACTCAAAGGACCAGAAGCAAGTTTGTTTTTGCTGGCCCTGCAAGGACTACCGAAACCCTTTTCAAGTATGGATTAGTTTTTTCTTTACTGAAACTGTTGTTACTGCATGACTTCAACATGGATCAGTCATGCATTGTATTATTCCTCTTATAGGTATATCTCTCCTGAACAAGTTCCAATTCAATATGGAGGGCTCAGCGTAGATTACTGTGAGTGCAACCCAGAATTCACCGTTGATGACCCTGCCCCAGAGATCACTACAAAACTAGTAACCAAGCAAACTGTGGAAATTGTTGTGAACGAGGTACAACTCTAATGGTTGTCATTCTATACCAATTTATGCTTTGTAAATGATGCCATGTGCATGCTACTAGGATAAATTACATGGACACCTTTGTGATTCACATAAATGCTAAGACTATCCCTTCTCAGCTTCTGTTTTTGAAATTAAATTGCCATTTGCTGTGAGCTCTTTTTGGCATGTTAAACGTTGCTTTCAGGTATTGTATTGCAATTACTTTCCTGGCTACAACCACAGTACAAGCATTTTCTAGTTGACACGTAGATGAAATTTATATATTTAGTATTTAAATTTTTTCCCATTGAGTAGAAGGGAGCTGGGAGACTTCCAAACTTGATATTAATTTATTGAGTAGTTACTGTAGTTTATGAATAACAGAGGATGTTTGTATAACTATGAAAAATTTAAAAAGGAGGAGCTTGTATTTTCTCCAAGTTGTGGACGAATATGCCCTTTGATGATACAGTGCAGCATTTCTTATTTCTAACTGGGTTTGGTCAAATTTTGCAGAAATGCTTCCTTGTCTGGGAGTTATGGGTTGTTGGGTGGGAAGTGAATTACAGCGCTGAATATGTGCCTAACACGGAAGGTGCCTATACTGTGATTATACAAAAGCCAAGGAAAATGTCTCCAGCTGACGAGTCTATGGTTTCTGGCAGCTTCAAGATTGTTGAGTTGGGGAAAATATTGCTTACCATAGACAACCCAACAACAAAAAAGAAGAAGTTTCTTTACAGGTTCAAGGTTGTACCATACAGTGTTTGACAAGATGAAATCACCAGCAGCTGGTTCTACCGGGCTTCAACATACAGGGCGAGCATTTTGCACGTTAATTTCGTTTTAGCTACCAAATTTAGGGGGTTGATCTGGCTTGGAAATTGTGGCATTCCTCTTATGATCGTAATCTCAAGACTGACAAGTTATGCACGTAGAGTTTGTTTATAGACGAATTTTTTCAGTTGTTTGACGTTTTCATATAGACTTTACGCATGCCTATATGTTAAGCATCCTTTCTTGATTTGCCTGGATACTGCCCATAGTGGACTCATGCAAGTATCTTCATTCTCCTTTTATAATGGAATTGGAAGGATTAAGAATATGCGGGCTAAGGACAGTATTTTGGTGGCAGCAGGTATAGATATGAAAAGGGATGAGTTTGTAAAACTTGTGCTTTACATTTGGTTGTTCTTCTATTGTATAATTGCTGTTGTTGGATGTTTTTACTGCTGCATTTTTGCATATATATACAGTTTATTCGTTTATAGCATTCCTGTTTAGCTATTACGCTTTGGTTTACGAGTTATATGTTGTACTTGCTCTTGGAGAAAACTACAAGAAATTCCCTTTTCTTTCTTTACTTCTGTTGATATAATTCGATGTCTATATCTTATTAGAATTCCCCAAGCACACAACTAAACGCAAAAGGGATTTGTTCCTCTAAATGGCTGCTTGCAAAGAATTCTTCAGAACTTTAGCTATGGTTCTCCTGGTAATGAATGTCACTCTTTAAGCCTTTTATTTGTCTAGCATTCAGGATTGCATGGGGTCCAAAGTTTTCATAGCTTTCTGGGTAATTCGTGGATCCGTTTGGTTGCTTGTTTTCAGTAAAAATAGCAGCAGCCATAATCATGTTAATGCGTGCAATGAAATGGTGCCATTTTCAAATATTTAGCTACTCGTATCCTGCAAAAGATGGTGAACAACGATCTTACATGGAGAAGAGTCAAGAATAGAGTGTTTGGTCTTCCTGTTTTGGTGTGGTAGATGTAGCATAAAATTCGTGGAAGCGGGGCAGTAGCTGAGCAGTTAATAGCCAAGATTTGTCAAAAAGAAAATGTACAATTTGGATCGCTGCTACATGTACATGCATCGTTTTTAATGTCATGCCTGAGATTTACAAAAATTTGTTTTATAATTACTTTCTATTGAAAATAGTTATATTGTGAAGAAAGTGAATTATATCTTGTGGAATTGGACAAAAATCGATATAAACGATTAACCTGATAATCGTCTCTGCTTCAAATCCAAAATTTGTTAAAAGTTGTTTGTACTGTAATTTGTATTCCCATTATAGCAATTATTGCACCATAACTTGATTCTTTTTTAGAATCAAGAGACCTATTAGTAGCAAAAAATTCTGTCATAGGAGATCTAGGTATGGGGGTTGCCTCACAATTTTAGCAAGCCAACCTCGCTCGTTTTATAGGCTTTTTCTCAAGATAACTAACCAATTAGGGAGAAAGAGGTATTATAAACCGAAAGAAGAGATGAATGTGATTTTCTCCTATTAGAATTGGATAGAGATCATTTTTTCGGGTATCATTTTCTTTGAGTAGGCAAACCTATTTAGAAGTCAATATTCATCACCACATAGAGTTTTTTTTTTCTTCAATTTCGAAACAACCATACAGAGTCTATATGATGGGAAAGTATCTTAAAGCTGTGTTCATCACCATTTTTAGAATTTTAATAAACCTCCACTAGTTATATGTTTCAGCAGTGAGCTACTAAAATAAATGGTTGTTAAATTAAGAATACATCTATTAGTGTAATAATCAACCGCTGATGACATTTCTAAGAAAGATGCTTTTCTAGCACTTTCAATCTTAAAAAAGCTGCACTATGTTCCAATATATCTCTTCTCTTGGCATCCACAATGGATTTCAGTATTACACTTTCTCTTGAATATAATTTATATGTCACGTAATCATTTTATTATTCCCTCTTTTATTGTTCTATTTCTCACTACAGATTACATTCTATAGTATAATAGCATGGATATACAACCAAATCACATATTTATATTAAAAATTTACAGTACACATCCCATAAAATTTAAAGCTTTAAATTGTCAAATGAGATCGACAACTAGTTTTTGTCTTCTTGTATTTTTATTATGCGTGTAACGGTCATGATACGCATCATCGTTATCATGGTTTTGTCCTCTTGCATTTTTATTATGCATGTAACGGCCATGATACGCATCATCATTTTGGGTGTAACAAAGGGTATTATGCCCTCTATTAT
Source organism: Coffea eugenioides (assembly GCF_003713205.1). Taxonomy (NCBI): domain Eukaryota; kingdom Viridiplantae; phylum Streptophyta; class Magnoliopsida; order Gentianales; family Rubiaceae; genus Coffea; species Coffea eugenioides. Next base: position 10,259,863 of record NC_040044.1, read on the forward strand.
GCCCTGTTGTGGATGCCCTTTTAAGTGGAGCATCTTTAATCATTCTAGAGGTCCTATGTACATGTTTCTTGGATGTACCATATCCTACTCTTTAAATCAAGACATTTTAATCTTGGATGCATTGTTTAATGCTGTTTGCATAAGGTCTAAATAATAAATTTAGATTTCTGAGTTTCTTAGGTACCTTTTCCAGGTCAAGAAATCATGATTACTACTATTATACTGGTGCTGGTTTGGTTCTTCTTCCACCATTGTTTCATTGACTGGAGATGTGGTTGTTGAGCATTCTTTGCTATTGGTGTGGGGTTGTAATAATTCATGGTCTTCATTTCCCTCCATGTGATCACCGGTAGAGACAGGTTGGTGCTTGATATGCTTTAGCCTTTATTAGTTCAGTGATTTCTTGTTATCAAAGCTTAAAACAATCATTATTAACTTAAACTTTTCTTTGCTTTTTATTTTTATATAGCGAACTTAAATGAGGTCACATTACATCAAACTAGAGAATCTTTACCTAGTGAAATTCATATCAAAATGAAGTCTTGTGATCTCACTCCATAACATAAGACAATTGTTTCACATAACTTAATAAGCACCTAATCAAGGTTTAATCTAACTACTCCTAAAAATATAGTAAGAACCTTCTTATTTGACTTTGATTTATTCATTTATACAAGTCCAAATCATGAAAGACGTTTTTAATTATGTGTTTCTACTCTTATAATTTGGTTTTACGTATTTGCCTCATTTGTTTTTATATATTTGTTAAATAGGTGTCGAATAGACATTTTTTTTAAACTGTTTTTAAGTGAAAAGTTTTAAATTCAAAATTTTTTATTTATAATCCCTTCCACTTTACTATGTAATCCAACCTTTCGCAGTGTCAAATAGACATTAGTCAAAGTTCAAACATGCCAAAATTGGCAAAACTGTTGTGATTATTTTATCAATTTTTAATTTTTTTAAAAAAATTAGTTGTTGGCATGTGATTTGATTCCAATAGTAATTGGAAAAAAATCAGTCATTAGAACTAAATGTGTATAAAAATTTAAACATTTAAAAGTACATTTGTTTTCATTCAAACTTAAAGGACTAAACACATTCATACCCTAAACATTTGGGATCAAAACTGCAATTTTTTTTTTAAACATAGGTGGCTATGCTGTGATTATACAAAAGTGAAGCTGAATGTCTTTAACTAATGAACTTGTGGTTCCTTGCAGCTTCAAGATTGTGGAGCTAGGGAAATATCATGTACCATAGACAACCAAATAACAAAAAAGAAGCATTTTAAAGGTTCAAGACTATACTAGAGAGTTTTACATCATAATCTCACAAGTTGAGTTGTTATTCAATTCAAATAAATTATGTAATTCTTATCATATTTAATGTAATCTGGCATAATTTTAATGTAAATTTTGAGTTAAATCACAATTGTGTTGAAATTGTATGAATTTACACCCACTGTTATTAGATTTACACAACGGATTTGAATTGAATTTAGTGATAATTTCATAAACCTCTCTTGAGGCTTTTAGTAATTTCAGACAGCTCCCCTTACATTTTGAAAATTGCACATACCTCTCCTAGAACATAGGTTTAGGTTTCACTTTAATGATGTAAGACCAAAAAAGTATATGAATGCCCAAAATTACCCTCATATAAATTTCCTTAATATGAATGATCATTAAAATTTTTTAAAAGTAAGAATACACTTGTATACTACCAAAATTATGAGTTTTATTGCTTAACCAATATCTTGATATATTCCATCTCCACGGTTTTCTACATCCGTCCAAACTTTTAAACTCTTATCTATTCTTCTTTTTCCGAACAAACTCTTTGTCTTAGATGCCAAAATTTATCGTCATAATTCTTACCTTCATAATATTTACCTCTCTATAGGTTTCTTCCATACATTGCCTACCAAAACTGTTAGTCATAAAACTCACAGTCCTTACCTTTTCCCCACTCAAACGGCCAAGTCCTCAGTTACCAAAATTCTTCTAACCTCTACTCTCAACATTTGGATTGGTCATCCACATTTTTTCTTCTCTGAATTAACACAATTTTATTAAGAACAAATTTGATGCCTATTAAGAGGAACTAAGCAAAACATCAACAAAGTGCAAGTTTAGGGTAATAGTTTTAGTACAGTCTATCAAATTATGCTTTCCTATAATCCAATAACTTTTTTGTGCTCAATGATATGAACAATTGGATTATTGGTAGTGATGATTTCTTCTGTCATCATCAGCAGCAGCAGCATATTTGAGTAATAGAAGATTACGATTTAATAGCCATGGTTGAAATAGTTTGGCCACAATATTTGACTTTGGTCAAGAAGAATTGTTTTTTTTTCTGTTATCCTTTCCCTTTTTTTTTATCAATGGTTTGTCTTTTGAAAAATTATGAAGGTTATTATAGTCATTGTCTATCATTAAAGGAGGTAAGTGTAATATTGAAAATCTCAAGGGAGCTCAGTGAAATTGTCAGGAAATTATCCCTTGAATTTACGGGGGCTCCAAATCGACAGTTTGTCTGACAACATGAAACCATCAACAGTTAGTTCTGTCTAGATATGCAGCGTACGGGGCCAGTGTTACGCACATTAACGTCGGTTTGACTACCAAATGGAGAGTTGATAAGGCTTGGAATTGAGACCCCAATCTGGCAGCATATATTTGCGGGCATAAGGGTATCTAGCTGTAGAGTGTCAGAGAATCCAATGAGGCTCTAAACACAACTTTTTTTTTATTTTGAAACTAAACACAACATTTTAAAGATTTTTGGTAAGCCAACATCGCTGAGAAAACGAATCAATTAGGAGGATCTTCACATGAAGAATTGATTATATTTTACTACTCCCTCCGTCCCTGTGAGAACCTTGAAAAAAAAAATAATATATACATATTGCATTTGCATTTTAGACTCTTAATAACCGTTACTATTGTTGGTTTTTAAATAAGTATGTGACCATAATTTTTATATATAAATAAGTTAATTGTGCAAATATTAAGTTACTTGAATCTTACTAAGTTAAATTAATATTTCATGATGTAGAGTATTTTATTGCTTTAATATTAATTCCTTGAGTTTCAATAGCTAATTTTAAGTGTTAATAACGTTAGGTATTAACGGAAACCTAGAATTAAGATGGAAATGACTTAGGTCAAAAAGCTTATAATTATATTTAGGACGTTGAATCTCGATAATTTAATTTTGCGAGACTAGTGTGCTAGTAGGCTTTCGAATTTCATTTGAGGTAAAATCTTGGAGTTAAGTTACGAATGAGGAATCTAGTGGATGGTTGAACAAGATGTTAAAAGACCAAATTAGCCCTCCTCCATTTCAAATTAACCATGCAGCCATGGAACCTCCTAGAACAAGCTCCAAATACAAACATTTCCAGCATGCCGGTCTCATTCTTTACACTTAGCATTTCCATTCTAGCCGGTCCCATTTCCTTTTATCTACTCCACCATTCCACTAACCATAATGCCGACTCAGGCCACTTAAAACACTTCATTATATATCCTCCACTACCACACTCTCTTATACCATTTCCAATCCACCACAACATTAACCTTCCATTTTCTTTTCTGCCGTGAGCCGAGAGTGGAGAGCAAGAGAGAAAGAGCCGAGCCTTTTATTCCTTTTCCTTTCTGTCCGTAAACTAGAGAGGGAAGAGAGAGACTTGCGGTTCATTCTTCCTTCCATCCGTGAGCTGGTGACGAGTCTAAGGCCAAACTTCCTCCATTCTAGTCGCAAGCTTGAGCAAGGGAGAGGAAGAGCTAGCGGGCAGCATTTTGGACTGCCGAGAGGGAAAAAAATATTTCAGCTGCCAGTCACGTGTATTAAGCTTCAAGCTGAGGTAATTTCTGGACTTAGATTAGTTGTTTATTGGTTGATGAAGCTGTTTAGGGGCATGCATGTGGGAATTGTACGGCTGGAAAAAAAGAATGGAGTTGCAAGAAAACTGGTTTGGAAAGAATTGAAGCTGCCGAGAGTTTGAACTGGAAATTGCAGCTTTAGTTTGTTAATTTGTGGTGATCTGAGTTTAATTGTGGGTTTAGCTAGTTAAAAACTGGATGATTAAGCTTTGCATGAGGTTAATTAGCCTTGATTAAGCAAGAAAGTTGTAGGAACACAAAATCTGCTTGCATGCAAGCTAACCGAGAAGGATCGAATGAATTTCTGGTTGGATGATAATTTTTTTATGTTGTCCGCACTTGGTTTGGATCAAAACTGATAGATAGTTAATTATTTTGATCATGCATGAAGCTGATGTGAGTCGTGGTTAGAGAAAAAGAAAGAAAAAACAAAGAAAAGATGAAATCTGAATTTTTCGGCAGAGAGAAGGGGTTGAACATTTGATTAGTTTTTCTTCGAATTTGTAGCTAGGATTTTCGTGTGGGATAGTTTAAGATTTGCTTGTAGCTTGCTAATCACCTTTTGCATTTTAGATTTAAGTGTGAAATGGAGAGATTATTGGAGGAATTCCTTGCTTTAAAGATGGATTGCTGCTGAAAATTTTCAGCATGGCTGAGAGAAGGAAACAGAATTTTATCCAGCTTTCCTTTTGAATCTTTGGCTGTAAATTTCATATTGTTGCACAAGATACACCGTAGCATGATAACTCCACTCTGCATGTTGAGCTGGAGTGGAAAATGAAGAATTTGTGGAGAAAGTTTCACATTTAAACTGTCAAATTGTTGGAAGATTATATCTTAGATGATGTCAGATTTATGGGGACGTCTTGGTGGAAGAATTTGCTGGAATTACTTGTTATTTGATTCATTTCATGTTGGACAGATTATAAGCTTTATGTTTAGTGTTTCTAGCAAGTAAAAGATGGAGATTTAATGGACATCTTGAATTGACATTTGCTGGAATTTTATTGACTATTGAAGCAAGAAAAGAAAATCTGAACTTCTAGAGTTAGTTGTGTGTAAGCTAGGCGTGACTTATCTTCTATGTTTGAGTTAAATTTCTGGTTGACTGTTACAAGGAATGATTGTTTTTCGTCAAGAGCTAATGATTGATGAAGCTCTTGGCCATTTGAGTAATTTTTGCAAGAGTTTAATTTTTGGTGAATTTGTTCAAGTGGTTGGCTGAAACGTATTTGGAAGGTTCATGGTTTGTGATTTGGAATTGTTTTGATATCTTGGACTTCCTTTGTTGAATGTTATTTGGAATTAAATCTGTTGAGACCTAGGGCTAATGATTGATGAAACCCTAGTGAAATTGATGTTTGAATTGTGTTTTGACTATTTTGGCAACCGGGAATACAATGCGCAAATGATTTGAAATCGTGAAGTCCGTTTTGGTCTGTTGAATTTGAGTACTTTTAAATCAAGCTTTGTGGAATTATTTTATCTTACTATCAAGTTATAGAGATTGAGAATAGCACGTTAATATTAAAATTTAAATGACAGGACTTTTAAAACCTTGCTAACTAGTTAATTCTTTTCTTTGCTTAAACTAGTTTTATTACTTTTAGGAAATAATTGTATTAACTTCTAAATTTTAAGTTTTTCGTAAAATTATTCCTGGCTAGTTGTTTTGAGGAAAATTGTTAAAAACATGAGATTTTAATTATTATAAAAAGAAAGGCTTAGAAAACTTGTTCGGCAAGAAAACTTGTTTGAATTAAATTGATTTTAATTACCCTCTAGAAAGAAAAGTATCTTTAAAGAAATCATACGAAATATTTTATCGCTTTATTAGCTTTAATTCTAAGAGATTTATTGATTTATTCCGAGAAAATAAACTAGTTATATACCAGATAATATTTTATATATAAGCCAAGAGTTTGTATAGTAAAACTTATAGTTTTTAAAACTTGGTTTTCTAGGGTTTAGCGAGGGCGTGGACTACGATTCTCAGCTTGACTTTTGAGCTTCACTGTTGGTGAGTGTCCGTGCTTGTTCTATGATTAATTTGTTAAAGTGCTTTCTTGATTTGTTATGTGGTATTTGGAAAGTGATTTTTCCTGATCCATCGAAGTGGGCAGTGTGTACTTTATCGCACTAGCCCTTTCGAGTGGTGACTTGCTTGAAATGTTTTCTCGAATATCTTGCTTGCATTAGTTAAGTACTGAGTGGGGGAACGTACCACACCTTAAGGTGGGAGGGCCTCTTATCCTATCTCAAGTACTAAAACCTTGAATTTGTTGACTGGAGCGTGGACTCGTCAACTAATCTACCAAGCAGGGGAACGTACCACACTTTAGGGTGGGAAGGCCTCTTATCCTGACCTGGTAACCACTTGTTGTGACGTCGTTAGGTGAATCTCTCGACTAGTTTATAAAAAGGTATACTCGAGTAATACCAAACTCTCTCATGAGGTGTGCGGGCCCGGTGGAAGTAAGTTGGTTGGAGCGTGTTAAGAAAAAAAAATGAATCTACATGGACTTTAGATAGTGAGAGTTGACGGAGGGTCAACTACGATTAATTTTGATCAAGTTCGTGGAAATGGCTCCTGAGAGCCCCTGTATCCTACCCTGTGCTGTTATATGCTTTTCTACTTGCTGAATTTAAGCTTGAAGATTATTTACTATTTGTGTTATATGATTGCATGTTTTGGGGCACCACTGAGCTTTAGCTCACCACACGATATTTGTTTTTCCTTAACAGGTTTTGGCGTGCGAGAGATTTGAAATCTGCTTTTGGCTTTTGTAAATATTGTTTCGAAACGGTCTATGTATCTTTTGTTTTGGGTTGCCACTTGAAGCTGGAAAAGTTCAAACCCTAAACTTTGGTCTATATGAATAAATTTGTAATTTTCAGTTTTCACTTTGTGGTTTGTATTGTATAAGTGTAGTTATGTGTTAGGCTAGTTGGAGATGTACCAAGGGTGAACATGCAGATGTCCAATGTCAATGTTGTCTCTGAAGTTAATATGTTTCTAGTATTTTGGATGTTTAAGGGATTGGCTTGTTCAGGTGAAGAATTCTGTTTTGATTAAAGTTGTACGTGGAAAAGGTTTAGTCGGTTTCCTTGCGTGAGTCCTGGCGAGAGCTAGGCAGGCGACCCGCCAACCCTCTGGTTCGCCTTAGAGGGAAATGGGGCCGCCACAGTCCCACTTTGATAGTCCTGTTTTTCTTTTTCGTCTATTCCAAATTGTAGTCCACTTTTCAATTGAAAAATGTAGTTGTCTTTTAATTTATCTAAGATACCCTTATTTAATGTAAGTTGTTATTACTTATAAACTACCTTATTTAATATAGATTGTTAGTATTGAATATAACCTACCACATTTAATGCATTTAAATTTTTCAAAACATATTGATATATGAAAAGCCAACTTTATTTAATATAAGGGTATTTTAGAAAAATAGCAATCTAAATTTGTTTTTCCAATAAAATTAATTACTTTTTCTTAAACTGTGTGAAAAAAAACTAAGACTATTAAAATGGAACAGAGGGAATAATAATTAGTAGGATGTTTACATAAAGAAGTGATTGTCCTTTTATTTTGACAAATTATATAATGGGATATCCTTTGATGTCATTCTTGGAAATTTAGAAACCTTGTAGGAATTGGGGGTCTCAGGTAACCACTTTGTCTTCTTTTGCCCTTTTTGTTAGCGAGGACAAGGACAAAAAAAAGGGTATCAAAGACTGAAGGAAGAGATAAATGTTACTTTCACTAATTAGGATTGAAAATTGAATTAAAATCACTTTTTTGTTATTGAAAGGAATAAGGGAATCCGCTCTTTACATATTATAATAAATATTTGAAAGTTAAAATCTTCTAACGTACATGTACATGTGTGTATATATATATATATATATATATATATATATCCATGTATCCATCTATTTCTACATGCTTATATCTATATTAGACCAAGTGTGGTGATTAAATTCATTCACTAGTTTGTCAATTTTCTTTGCCATAATACCTTGAATATAGATTTTAAAAATATTGTTATGCTTCCAAAGTTCCAAACATGAATGTCGTTTCTGATATTATATTATTGAAGCTATTCCATAACACAAAACTTTAGCTTTTACTTTAAAACATCTAATTAGACATGTCAATGGGTTGGATCTTATCTAAATTTAATCCAAACCCAATAAATCCAATATACTTGGATAGGGTTTAGATTTAATTTAGGAATAATTTCAGAAACCTCCCCTGAGGTTTCTGACAGTCTCACTCACCTCCCCTGAACTTTGCAAAATATCAGATACCTCCCCTGAACTTATAGTTGGAGCAACAAGATCAGCCCATGTTAGAAAAATGAGCATTAAAAAAATATTTTGAGGAGTGAGATGATATTTGTGTTCCACATATGCCCTTTTTGCTTATCCACAACTTGAGCTAAAGCAAAAGCAAAAAAAAGAAGTAATAAGTTGAACCAGATAGAGACAAATGCAGATGGCTTTTTCCAGCAATGTTACAATGCTATTTATATTTTTTTGTTTTAGCTATTAGACATTTATTTAGCTAATATGATCATTCAATTAATTGAAACATACTTCTGGTGATATAAAAAAAAATGTATAGTGTTATAATTTGAGTGATTAAAAGTATAAATTTTTATTAGTTAAGTCATAAAAAAATATTATTTGAGTGATTAAAAGTATAAATTTTTACTAGTTAAGTCACAAAAAATTTTCACTATTTGGTTAATTGAGTGAATATCAATTGCAGTTAAATAAATAGTGTAATGATCAAATAACCAAATTCTCAATAGTTTAATAACTTTTTTTGCGATTTTCTCTGTGGAAAATGAAATGAAGTAGCAAGATACTTCATTTCATTTAGTGCTAGATACTTTAGTTGACATTTTTTTTAAAAAAAATTAATTCACACTGTAGTTAGTCGAATTTATTCAACAAGCTCGTTTGAATACTAGAACTTAGGTAGATCCGATTTTCAAAAAATTCAATAACCCAAATTGTGTCACATCACTTTATGAGATGATGTAATATGTAATTTACGTCATTGAATTTTTGAAAACCAAATTTACCCAAATATAAGTAATGAGTTACACTGGATAATTGTCTTACAAAAAAAACATGAAATACATGACTTTAGAGAAAGGTAACACTAATGCTAAACTCTTCATTGGTGATTGTACTACGAATAAAAAGTGTAAAGTGGAATATAAGGTATATCATAAGTTATATCAAAAGTTATATCTCTATTACTCATTTAACTAATTCTGTCAAAATAGCTTCAAAATATATCATAAGTTATGAGGGTATATCTGTCAATTCATCATCAATGATATCACAAATAGGGCCCAATAATCTGACAAGGGAGGTATCTGATATTTTGCAAAGTTTAGGGGAGGTGAGTGAGACTGTCAGAAACCTCATGGGAGGTTTCTAAAATTATCCCTTTAATTTATCAAATTTAAAGCCTATTCAGACCCAAACCCGGTAAGAAAGTCACGTGTATAGGTAGAGTTTGGTTTTCTATTATTTAGATCCAAATCCAGATCCGACCCATATATTATATATATATGTGTATATGTGTGTGTGTGTGTATATAATCTATCTATGTCATAGTAAATTGCTCCAAACATTTTCAAAAAAAAGAGAAAAAGCAAAAGCAAGTAAATAAAAGATTGAATGTAGATGCAGATGAAACTTTAAAAATAAATAGTTTTAGTTGACTATAGTTCTTTCTTTGAATTCATAATATTGCATTTAACATCTTGAATATTAATTTTATTATTTAAAAATAAAAATAAGATGATATTTATGTTATTTTTGAACTCTATATATTTTCAAAATATTTTTACTTTAATTCTTTACTGTATGTTTAGAAAAGGGAAAATGATCGGTTTCATCCTTCACATTTCACAAAAATATTCTTTTCATCCCTCACTTTTAAAATGAAACAATTTCGTCCTTGACATTTAAAAACTGAAATTATTACATCCCTAAACCCAAATTTCAATCTGAATCAAACCACCAATCAACCTGATTACAAATTTTGCGGGTGTAATTGGTAGATCACTTGGTTAACTCAACTTGATATTCATGTGAAATTTAATGAACCTAAAAAGAAAAAAAATAAAAAATTATAACATAAAAAAGAAAGATTAATCTTTTCTACATTATCATTGTATACACTGACGGTTTTATGTACCGCCATATCATTTTAATTTTAATTTAAACACCAAATTTTATATTTATGATACACATCTAGATTCGCAAGCGGATATACTAACGGTACATGAAAAGATTTATCAAAAAAAAAAAAAACTCTACTATTCCAAGACAAATAATGGCCTTTTATTTTTTTGGTTTAATAAATGTCATGTGAATACGATGAAGTTGACAGAATGATCTATCAATTCTATTTTCGAAATTTATTACTGGGTTATTGGATAGTTTGATTTAGATTGAAAATTAGGTTCAGGGATGTAATAGCTTTAATTTTTAAATGTCAAGGACGAATTTGCTTCATTTTAAAAGTAAAGGACGAAAAGAATATTTTTGCGAAATGTGAGGGATGAAACATGTCATTTTCCCTTTAGAAAAATATCCATGGCTATCTAGATACTCAAACTCATGAGGGTTCAGGTGTAGGTTTACTTTTTCAAACCTATAAGGGTTTGGTTTTGAATTTTTATCTAACTAAATTTAATGAATTTAGATTTGAATCAAAAGGATTCAACTCAAACCCTATCTATTTACATACCTACATCCATTTGAATCCGCATGTTCTAATTCATTTATGTCATATGTATAAGCTCAAATGTGCATATCTGAGAGTATGTACACATGTGAGTGATTATATTTTTATATAAGGTTAATTTCATATATTTCCTACAAAATTAATTAATATAGAATCTATGGCCGTTAATCGATACTTAATCACAAAGTTTCCAACATTTACACACTTTATATGAATATGAATTTTCTTATTCCCTTTTACAAGATTTTTCATATAAGGAGAGTTATTTTTTCTTTTTCTTTTTTTGGTGTAAACAAGAAGGGATTCAATTTAAAGAAATCAGATAAATTCACTTTGTCCCCTGAACCTTAGGGATTCAATAACCACTTTGCACCTCCCAAAGTAACACTAAACTAAGTTACTTTTAAAAAAAATTCAAAGAAAGTGTTTGGTCAAATGCATGTTGGAGCGAAAGGGAAAAGACCATTTTATCCTAATTGAGTGGTAAAATTACAAAATTTCCACACAATTAGAGGGAATAAAAGAAGTGCAAGTCACATGAGCAAAAAAAAAAAAGAGAGAGAGAGAGAGAGAGAGAAGAGAAAAAAGAAGAGAGAGATAGAGAGAAACAAATAGGATAGAAACATCTAAATTTTAGTCGTGCCTACTCTTCAACCTACAATCAACCATTAATCACCATGATTGATTGAATCTATTGAGGAGATGAATTTAGAGAAAATGAGAAAGTTCCCATATGTAAGAAGCGAAGAAGGCGAAATAAAAGTAATACATGTGATTGGCCTTAAGTAAATGAAATTTTCGTGAACTTGAATGTGACTCTGGATGTTCTTGTTCTCATCAAAAGCTATTTTTGTTTTGCTGAAGTACAAAAATAGACTTGAAATTTGGCCATTTCATAATGGTGTAAATATAGAGGGGGCAAAGTGCCTATTTTATGGGTTGATGGGGAAAAAGTGAACCAACCAACAGGAGTCAGGGGCAAAGTGAATATAACCAAAACAAAAATTGGAAAAAAAAAAAATTCGTTCTCCCATAGTCCCCTTAATTAATTAGTAGAAGATCTGAGATGCTAAAACCCCGCTAAAACCTTCCAACGCCGATAGCCGCCACGCCACAGTAAGATGCATTTCCTCCTCCGTCGCCTTCGACATTCCGACCACCACCACTACCAGTTGCAGCTTCGATGCCTCTACGACGCGGCGGCTTCGGTGAAATGCGTCCGTGACAGGGGACTCGACCACGCAGTCGAGAGAGAAAGAAACCTTAAGCCAGTGCTGAACCTAAAAAATCTCATAAAATCAGAGCCTTCAAAGTCTCTCCCGCTGTCGCTGATATCTCAATCCAGAGATTCTCTTAAAATTCCAATTCGTCCCATTGAATTCATCCGAAAATTCCCTTCAATTTTTGAAGAATTTCTCCCTGGTGGCATTGGCATTCAACCACACATCAAGCTGACCCCGGAAGTGCTGAATTACGACAAGGAAGAAGAAATTATCTACCAAAGTGTAAACTACAGGCAAGATGTTGCTGACCGTCTTTTAAAGCTTTTGATGATTCGTAGAATTAACAGCATTCCACTGAGTATCATTGATGGGCTGAGGTGGGAACTGGGTTTGCCTCAAGATTATGTAAAAACTGTTGTTCCGGAATTTCCAGATTATTTTAGAGTGAGAGATGATGCAAATGGAGGGTTTTTGGAGTTAGTTTGTTGGAGCAATGAGCTTGCAGTTTCAGCCTTGGAAAAGGGGAAGGAGCCAATTGAGTTTACTTTCAAGTATTCCAATGGTTTTGAGATGGATAAGAAATATAAAAAATGGGTGGATGAGTGGCGAAAGTTGCCATACATCTCACCTTATGAAAATGCCCTGCATCTTGCGCCAAAAAGTGATGACTCCGATAAGTGGGCAGTCGCAGTTTTACATGAGATTCTTAATCTTTTTCTTGGAAGTAAAGGAGAGAGGGAGAGTGTACTTAGCTTAGGCGAGTGGTTGGGGCTCAGGTCGAGGTTTAAGAGGGCATTGTTACAACATCCGGGGATATTCTACGTGTCAAGTAAGATTGGAACTCATACGGTGGTTTTGAAGGAGGCTTATAAAAGGGGCATGTTGATTAAGAAGGTTCCTTTGATGGACATGAGGTACAAGTATGTTCAATTGATGAACTTGGTGAAGGAGGATAAAAGATCGAAGAGTGTAGAGCAAAAGAAGAGTCGTGATCTGAAGGGAGATCAAGGGGAAGAAGCATTGGAAGATGATGAAAGTCGTGCGGAAGAAGATGAGGAAATGCATGATTTGTCTGATGAGGAGAGTGATTGTGAATATGAAGAAAGAATGAATTCAAAAAATAGGGGAAACTTATCAGGGAAAAGATATAAAGAGAAGGAGTCTCCAAGAACTGTGTTGGGAAGATCACCTGGAAGAAACTCGTCCCAAAATGCAGGCAAAAGTAACACTAAATTTCATCTAAGAACAGAGATTCAAGATTGTAAAAGTGCTTGTGGTGGATCACTGGAGAGATTTAATGTTCCAAGAAGAAAGAATAAGTCTGTTTCAAGGGAAAGGGCTTCTACGTAGGGGGTGTTCAATGATGGACGGAATCAACCAGAAAAGTAGGTTTCTTTTTGCTTCATAAAGACTTTATGATTTCATAAAGCTATATTATATTCCTTTCTGCTGTAACATTATGTAACAGAGTCTTTACCTATTAATTTATTTCTCTGATGAATCCATGAACTAGTTACGTTTCAGCTTTTTTGTGTTCAGTTTGTTGCAAGGTTTTCCTAAGCCAAATATTGTGCCAGTAATATTGATCTTTTGTTATTTGTGTGCTGAGGATATGCTTCTAGGCATAAAATTCCCTTCTCCATTATCTCCTGTTTTATCACGTAGGCCTTTACGGTACCACTTAAATTATGGTGCAATGCTCTTGCTTCACAGTATTTTGATTTATTTAATTACCTTTCAAGAGAATATGCATTCTTATGGCTTAGGTGTTCAAGAAAATCTTGAAATTCTCAAATGAGCATATGCATGTCCTAACATTCAATGCCTGGTTCAAGATGCCTTATTATTGAAGACGATAATTTGTTTCCTCAAGCATTAAGTATAGTACCGCAGGACCATGAATACGAGTTCTCTTCCTCAAGTAGTAAATATAGTAAATAATGTTCTTACAGCAATGTATTTCATCTTTTATTCCAAATCCACCTCAACTGTAATTCCGCCAAACTATATTGCTTATCTGGTTCAGAAACGTATGGTTTCTTCATGTCTCCTTCCTCCACTCGTCGCCTGTCTTCTATTGCTCTAGCTGCTCTTCAATTTTGACAATCTAAACTAGTTGCTCTTCTGCTCATCGGCTAAGGCACTCCAGCTTTGAAAAAGGTAAAGGAATGGATCTCTTTTGGCCTGCGCTAAATCCAAAGTTTGGATGCTCCGTGCAAGCGGAAAACCTTTTCCTTTGTATTCCTGTTTAATTGTTTTATGCTCTAGCTACCGTTGATTCTTTAGCTTTTCTAGACAGGCCTGTATAGTCTAGGAAATCTTTTGCTAATGGCAATTTGTATTCTCAAAAGCGGGTTTTCTTCCTTACCCTGCATGGTTAGCACAAGTGTTGTGAATGTTCAAGAAATATGAGGTTTGATTCTGAATTATTTCACGTTAGTTGTAATCAGAAATGTAGTTTCAGATTTCCATACCTATCATGCTTGGTCCATCTAATATAGAATGACCATTACAGACCTGTTTGATGATACTTTTCTAGTATAAACAGGATGATAGTGTGGGCTTGGGGTTGGGAAGCCCGATGTGCGCTCTTTTTGCTGACTCTTAGATCATTTGTGATTTGATTTTTTTTGTCCATCTCTACTACTTTTGTTAGATCAAGTACTTCGATATGTGTGTTTATGTATATTAGAGATGGAGATGGGACATGTATAGTTTTACTTCTTCTTTGCCCCTTAGCCTGCTATTGCTTTCACAATTTTGACTTGAGAAGTGGGAATCTAAAACTAGTCTAGAGAGTAACCATGCCCTTAATTGGTTCTTTCTGGTTGCTGCTTTTTTTTTTTTGAACTTTTCTTTTGTGCTTCTTGTAGTTCTGTTTCTCCTTTAATCTTTTTTCTTCTTTTTTCTTTTTGGGTAGGTATCTCCTTTAACTTTCTTTACGTTATAACTATTTACTCGTATAGGATATGTTGGTTATATATTTTGACATCCTATTCAGTGTTTATTTCTGTTCAAGAGGTGATGGTCCTTTGCGTGAATATCCATTGCTCTTTTATCTATATGTTCTCTCTCTCTGGGGATGGAACTGGGGTTTTGAGGTAATTTCCTGAATTTTGCTACTTGAATTCATGAGTGGTTAACTCTGAGAGAATGTTATAATACCAACTTGTACTTTCTATTCTGATAAATCCGCTTCTTATTAAAGAAATGATGAGCTGGGATCTATTCTTTATCAAACTTTTAGGTACCTTTTAAGATTGGTAATCATAGTACTGCTTAAAGGATGCACTAATTTTCCATTAATATAGAAAAATAGTTTTAAGCAGCTGCATGAAGTGAAAATTCCTGAAAGTGGAAGATTTGATATGCTGTACGTTCCTGCCATGATAAAATACTTTAGTAGCACTGCACCTACACTAACCGAGCATGAAAGATACCTCCATCCACCTTGTAATCAACATAACCATGGAGTGCATTGTTGTGGATCTCCAGAAGTGGAGTGTGCTCCAGAATTTTGCCTCTGCTCATCTCAAGGGAGGTGATGCCCATATGGAATGAAATCAAGAAGAGCATTAGGAATATAATGACATCTTAGTCTTTTGTAATTAGGTCGAGTACATGAGCTGCTGTTTGGTACTATAAATAAAACGGAAATGGGGCCTTAATGACAACAATGAGGCATCACTACTCACCCTTGCTTAAATGTTCAAACTTCTTAAAATAAGCTTAGTCACTTTGAGTCTGTAACCAAGTATGCAATGCCAAGATTTCAAAGAAGCCATGGTGGTTAGTCATCATCTTAAGGTAACATGAACATGCAAAAGCATGCCCATGTATGGTTACTAATTGCCCAGGTGCGCAGAATTAAGAGCATGAATATAATAATATAATGGTGTCCTAACCTTAACTGTGGCTGTTGAATTTTTAGATTTCTTCGTGGATCAGGAACATAGTTTGTTCTTGGTTAGTGTTTGCCACATGAATCATGAGTTTGTTTAGTCTTTTCTAATCTTTCTCATGAATCAGGGGTTGTGGAAAATAAGAACATCAGAGAGTTCACTCGGTAAAAAATCTCTGCTTTCCTATCTATGGTGAAGCCATCTATTACCTATAAGCTTTTCAATACATCATATTACTATTTTATGGTAATGGATAGCCAAATGTTCAGTTGCATCCCTTTTCTTTGTGCACGGGGTTAGCACTATCCTCATAGGGAATTTTTAAGTTTGAAAGATAAATAGGATACAAGCAGAGGACATTTGCCAACTTCTTCATCGTTTCGTCGTCCTTTGTCACCGGCTGATGTGTGCTGCGCATGACTTCTTTTATTTTATTTTATCTTTCAGTCTTTTCACCCTTGTTTCTTTCACTTCTCTCGCTGGTCTCCCATGACCTGTGATTTTTATTATTATTTTGTTTTTCAAAATCTCACTTCTATTCTCCATATCCTAAATATTTCTATGCTTCGTTTCTCTTATAATACCGTCTCTTCTTCCCTCCCCTGAATAAAGAGAAGAGAAGCTACAAGAACACAAAGTAGGAGGAGTGAAATTCAGAGGATGAATACTGTGCTCTTTCAGATTACTACCATCAGGTCTCTCTTTATATCTGTTTTTCGCTTTTTTCACAAGATTTGCCCTGCTCAACATGGAATTTTCTTTATAATTCTTTTCTCTGAATTGTATTTTTTCCATGCTTTCTCTCTAAACAGGGATGGCCATGGAAGAACATCATCAAGAACTGTTGTGTGTGGGCTTCTGTTTCTCTTATCTCATCAATCGGGTTTTCTTTTATAGTGGTCTCCAATTGTGTTTTGGTCATTTTTTCGTTATTTCTTATCTTAGATTTAACCCTTTTGGTTTCCCTTTATTTCGTACTGCATATAATCTTGATATGATATTAATGATGCAGGTAGCTTAGTCCAAACTTTAGGAAAGGTGGATTGTCATCAGGAGAAGAACTGCTTTTATATTAGGTATAGGGATGCTCTTCAGAAGCTTTGTAGTTATTGATGGTCAATCAGAATCATACTGCAGAAGGCTTGAGAAACCTCTTATGTGACCTGCAGAAGCAAATTACTGATGTGAAAACCTTCTATTGACTGAACCAGTACTTATGTTTTCAGTAGGTAGCATCAGCAACAATGCTTTGTGTGGTTGTAGGTACAAAGGATGGCAAATGAAACTGGGTTTGGACTTAAGTGATTAGATTATCTTGCTGGAGAATAAATATCTACATGTTTGACTATTAATGTGTACCAAACTATGTGTTTCTCTATGAATATGAGTAATGTATAATTCTGGAGTGCAACTTTGCTGTGGTTGATGTGTGCTGTTTCATACAAAGCATCCTTCAGGTTCAGTACACTCTATTGTTGAACAATCAGTTTTTCTATTTTATGTAAACTGATATCAGCAGATTGTTTCTTGCCATGTTATGACTTCAATCTTTTGCTATATTTAGGGTTTTCTGTAGTATAATTCTATGTAATTTAAGTTAAATCCCCTCAAAGACCTTTGCTATACTCGCTAGGCCCCCATAAAATGCTGGGTTAATCCCTAATGCTCTGCCGTTCTTTTATAACTTGATGGGGATATGATGGACCAAGAAGGACAGCCATGAAGGTATTTATCTTCCCCTATCTCTTGCTATAGGTAATTCTGGCTCATGCAAAACATGATAGCTTGAGAAGAATAGCTGTTACTTCTAGAACCATGGTCTTTTGGAACATTTTAAAATTTGCTGTTCTGTTGGTTTATCAATCAGATTCAGGCAATGATGCATAAAGACAAACAAGTTTGGCTCTGACTCGTTTATGCAAGTGCCTGATGTTGTGTAGTATTTGCCTCTGAGATATCAGAAACTGCAAGCCCCTTATGAAGACAAGGTGAAATGTTGCAGCAAGCTTCACATTTCTGGATAAACTTCAAGACCAAATTATAGGTATTGAGCTTTGTGCACCATATCTGGATATTAAGCCTGCATATGCTTGTTACTCAAGGAGAATTGTTGCAATGAACTTGGTTTCCTACCCTACACTTTGGCATTTAACTGTACGAATAAAATTGTGACTCCATAACATTAATATACTTATATGGCTGATATCATTGCCACAACTGTTTGACTCAGTAACCTAAGTGGTCGCAAGGTTCATGAATTTGGTTGGGGAAGAGATCCACCCAGAAATCTTCGCAACATGAATCACTCCACTAATTTTTGTATCAGGTCCCAAAAATGCAAGCTTGATCACATCGACCATTGCAAATAACTGAAATATAATCTTGGATGTTACAAGATGTTTAGAAGTTCTTTGATCTTTGAATTGGTTTGTGTACTTAAAAAAAACTGCAATTAGGTTCATCATAATTAATTAACCCCAACCCCACCTTCATCTCCAACATAAAATATGTCAGTGGGCCTTTTGATTTTTGAATCTGGATGGTACCAATACCATCTGCCAATGGGGTTTCGGGGCAAGTACAGTTAGATTTAGGTGCGGGTGGTACAATTGTTGTACTTTTTCATTTTTTTTTTCCAGAAACGATAACGATTTTATTCATAAAATTAATGAGAACATACACATTATATGAGCAAGGGCTCAAGCATAGGCTTTACAAAAGTGGACTAAGCCACAGAGGAACCTAAAGGTCCTCATTAAAGTATCCGCATAGCTAGCTTGCTCAGTTTTTCACTGAGCCTATTCACTTCAACAGGTAAACTATCAAATGAGCATTTCCTAAACATTGAGCTAAGGTCTCTGATATCCTCCAGGTGAGTTACCAGCCTTGAATTGCTAGTAGCTTGGGGTCGTAGCATATTCAGCACCTGAGTACATGGTGTTTGGATCTTGATATGTTGCCACCCTTTCTCGTTTAGCTTGCAGAGTGCCAGTTTGATGGCCATCAAGTTGTCCAAAACAGCCGAACCAGTACTTCTCTCCTTCAGTATCCAAGCTGCACATTTCTGGCTCCTGTTATTTTCTGCTGTAACTCCAATTCCCATGTTTTGGCCTTCTGCATGTTGTCCTACCTCAACCCTGATGTTTAGCAGATTATCCTCTTCCCTCAGCCTTTCCTCATCTTCTTGTGCTACTTCTGTTTCTGAGATGCTCATATGATGTTCCATTTGTTGCGCTTGTTGATACTCCTCCCAATCCTTAATTGCTTTCCTGATAACTTCCATTGGATGTCTATCCTTCTCTTCGAATTCAGCTTCATTCCTAGCTTTCCAAATCTGCCAGAGTATTTCCACTGTTAAAGCTATATGTTCCAGTCCCTCCCGTCTGGTTTGTGCCTCCATTAAAATGCTCCACCATCTTCTGAAGTCAGCAGTATGTTCCTTAATTCCATCCCACTGGAGGGGTGCCATCTGCCATATCATTTGAGCCTTTGTGCAATGAAAAAAGATGTGTTCAACTGTCTCACTACCTTCTCCACACAGCTTGCAAATCATGTCACCTTTGCCTATTCGTTTGTATATTGCTTCCCTACCCGGCAAGACTTGGTTCAGACTTTTCCATATAAACAGCTTTTGTTTATGCTTTATCTTTAACTTCCATAGCTGTTTCCAGACTTTCTCACTCCCTCCTTCCCAGCTTGTCTCCCCCTTCAGTCTCCCGTTGGATTCCTGCTGCTTACCCTCCCTTGTAATTGCCTCATACGCTGATCTAACTGTGTATTGGCCATTGGTACTATAACTCCAGGAGTAGCAGTCAGGTCGACCAGTTAGGCTCACAGGAGTATTAAGTATCTGTCCAGCTTCTCTTGTGTTAAAGGTCCTGAAAACAAGTGGTGAATTCCATCTAAAATTAGATATCAGTTCACTCACTTTGCTCATCAGGCACCCTGTGGGTTTAGGGGACTCTAGCTTTCCATCCTTCCCATCCTGAATCCAAGCATCCTCCCAAATTCTGGTCCCCTTCCCATTTCCAATCCTCTTCCTTACCCCTCGCTTAACCTCCTCCCTAGCTCCCATCAAGCTTTTCCAAATCCAGGATGAGTTGCCTTTTACTTTACAGCTCAAAGGTGACTCCTTCCAGTAGTACTTTGCTTTCAACACCTTGCTCATCAGCAGGTTTGGACTCGTGAGGAGCCTCCAGATTTGTTTACCCAACAAGGCTTTGTTGAAAGCTTGTAAGTCTCTGAATCCTAGTCCTCCTCTATTCTTCCCAGCTGCCATCTTTTTCCATGAGCACCAGTGTACTTTTCTTTTTTCATTATCTCCTCCCCACCAGAATTTTGCCATTAAGGCATGTATATCCTTACACAATTTCACTGGAAGCTTGAAGCAAGACATTGCATAGGTTGGCATGGCCATAGTGATTGCTTTCAGTAACACCTCTTTTCCTGCTTGGCTAAGCTTCTTGTTGCACCAGTTAGAGACCGTTTTCTGGCATTTGTCTCTGATATAGCCAAATATTTGTTCCTTGGTTCTGGTTATTACCATTGGCAATCCCAGATACTTTCCTTGATGCACCCTTCTTATATTGCCTAGTCTGCTGCAGATTTCTTCTTGATCTTCTTGTGTCACATTCTTACTAAAGAACACTGAAGACTTGTCCATGTTTATCATTTGTCCCGAGCCTTTTCCATATTTTTCCAATATCCTCAGCACCTCTTCAGCTTGACTTGTATCAGCTTTGCAAAAAATCAGGGAGTCATCTGCAAAGAAAAGATGACTGATTGCTGGTCCACTTCTGCTAATTTTCATTCCTGTCAGCTTCTGGTTACTCTCAGCTTGAGCCAGCAGATTTGAAAAACCTTCAGAGACTAGTAAGAATAGGTACGGTGATAAGGGGTCACCTTGCCTAATCCCCCTAGAAGGTATCACATATCCTCTTGCTTCCCCATTTATATTGAAAGAGAAAGTAGCTGTTGTGATGCACTCCATGATCCAGCTGATCCATTTTTCACAGAATCCCAGTTTGATCATCATTTCCTTCAAATATCCCCACTCCACCCTGTCATAGGCTTTTGACATATCTAACTTTAAAGCCATGAAACCTTGAGATCCCTGCCTTTTGTTTTTGAGATAGTGCATGTACTCATGAGAGACAATGACATTATCCAAAATTTGTCTTCCAGGCACAAAAGCTGCCTGGTTTTTACTGATGCAATTATCCAGCACTTTTTTCAATCTGTTTGCAAGTATTTTGGATATGATTTTGTAAATGACATTGCAAAGACTAATGGGTCTGAACTACTTTCTATCAGTGGGGTTTTCTACCTTAGGTATCAGGGAAATGATGGTATGATTAACTGCTTTGAGCATATGGCCAGAATGGAAGAAACTTGTGATGGCCTGAATTACATCTGTTTTGAGGATATTCCAGAATTTCTGGAAAAAGTTTGGTGTCATGCCATCAGGGCCTGGAGCTTTTGTTGGGTTCATGGAAAACAAAGCTTCTTTGATTTCTACCTCCCTAACAGGTTCAGTAAGTCTAAGGTTCATTTGGTCAGTGATGGTCTGTGATATTCCTTCTAGAACCATGTCTACCTGTTCAGTCCCTTTACTGCAGAAGAGGTCTTTATAATGACTCACCACTTCTTCTCCTATCTCCTCTTCTGAGTTAGTCCAATCCCCATTCTCTCGTAGTAATCTGTGAAGCTTGTTTCTCTTTCTTCTACCCTTCACACTAGAGTGGAAGAAATGTGTATTCCTATCTCCCTCCTTAAGCCACTGAACTCTAGATTTCTGACTCCAAAACATCTCTTCTTCCTCATATGCCTCCTTTAATTGCCTTTTTAGCATCTTGTTTCTCCTCTTCTTGTCTTGGCAGTCAGTGTCTTTCAGCTCCTCCAGTTGCTTTTTTACCTTGTCAATATTCTTCCTTGCATTTCCTTGAAACTGGTTCCTCCATTTGAGGATTTCAACTCTGCAGGTTGCAATTTTCCTATGTACTTTGTACATTCTTGATCCACTGTGGGGACTATTCCAAGCCTGTTTTACTACTTCTTCCACACCTTCTTTTTTCAGCCACCTTTTATCAAATATGAATCTTTTTTTCCTTCTTTCTCGCAGGGGGTTAGCATCCAGCAATATCATACTATGATCTGAGCCAAAATTCTCAATGTGTTTGACTGTAGCTCTGTCAAAATGTTGGCTCCAGGCACTACTTCCTAGTGCTCGATCAAGTCTTTGTCTAATTTCTCCTTCTTGAGCCCATTGATTGCTCCATGTCCACGGTTTCCCCTCAAAACCCAAATCTATGAGGCCATTTTGATGGATAAAAAGTCTGAAGTCCCTAAAAGAACCTTCCTCTCTTCTTCTACCCCCCCATTTTTCATCATTGGAAACAATATCATTGAAGTCTCCTGAGATCAGCCACCTTTGTCCCCACAGTACCTTCCTTCTCTCAATCACCTCCCATTGATTCCTCCTAATTTGATCATCAGTGCTAGCGTAAATTCCTATGAACCACCAGTCCACATTAGCCTCAGAATCCATGATATGGACTTCTACTGTGAAGGCAGTAGTTACCACATCCATTACCTGCACCTCATTGCTCCACATTACCGCCATCCCTCCTGCTTTATTCATAGATTCCACCACCACACTTTCCTCAAACCTCAACTGTTTTTGTAGTTTTTCCATGAAAATTTTTCTGTTTTTGGTTTCACACAGGAACACCAAGTTTGGGGAGAGGAGGTTACAAGCCTCCCTCAACTGGGGAATTGTCAAGGGGCTCCCAGCACCTTGACAATTCCACACCAGAGCTTTCATTTATCCATGGGTGACCAAGTTGGGCTGGTCACCTCCCCCTCACCTTGCATTACACAGCTTTCTTGACCTATCTCCATTTTTCCTTTCTTTCCCGTAACCTCAACCACGTCAACATCCACCATATCTGCATCTACTAGATGAAACTTTCTTTTTCCTGCAGGTTCTTTATTAACCAAGAGGTTTTGTATCTGTTTCAGAGGTTTCCTCCTTATAACTGGAGTTTTGGCCTGTTTCCTTCTCCTTATAGATGCCTTCTGATTGCTTGTGTCCCCAACATTTTCCAACGTTTCTTCTACTTGCATACTCTCAGTTTCTAGGTGCTTTAAAAGCTGTTCACCAGAATTTTCTGGCACCCTGTTCAGTTTTTCTGTACTAAACATCTCACCCACATCTTTCGTAACCTGTTCCATTCTTACTGTCCCTACATTCCTGCTCTCCTCCATCTCTAATCTCTTCCCCTTTCCTTCTGTTTTTTCATTTTCACTCTCTTGTTCTTTTGTAGCCCGGTTAGTCCCTTCCTGACTACCAGCCACCTTCAGTCCAACTTCCTTATCGCCTACATCCTTAATACCTTGTTGCTCTTTATCCATCAGTTTCCCTCCTCCTGTCCTTGGCACCAGTTCCCCATCTTTGAATCCCCAGCGCTGTTTGTTAGGAGATGTATTACCTGACTGTCTGCCTCTCCCTTCTCTCTGAGGTAACATCTTCCCCCCTCCTGCCCTGAGCCATGGCCCAAATTGGTTATCCGCCTGGCCTTTCTCCACTTGTATACTATCAGTGCAATTCCTTTCACTATGTCCTATTTTACCACAAGTGTAGCAAAAATCTGGGCACCTTTCATACCTAAAATTAACCCATATCACTTTTCCATCCATTTTAACTATGGTACCTCTCATAAGGGGTTGGGATATATCTGCCATCACCAATACCTTAATGTGCCTTCCTTCCTTACCACCCCCTTGAGGTATGATAACTTCCTTTGTTTCCTGGAACACCGAAGCTATTTTTCTCCCCACTTCTTTCGAGAGCCAGTGCACTGGGAGGTTCCAGATTTGTATCCATAATGGGGCGATATTAAACTCAGCCGTTCCCTCTTCAAAACCTTCAAACCAAGTTGTACTTTTTCATGATTTGATATACATTTACATGACTTTGTTGTATTTCATTATTTGGTGAAATTGAAGTCTGAAATTTGAAATTTAAAATCTGAATCTATTAAGTAATTGAATTGTTAAATACAAAATTCGATACATTTGAATGTATATCACATTAAGTGAGAAGTGAATAACTTATCACTTATTTTTTGGAGTAAGTTTTGCTTAACAAATTCAGTGTCACTTAATTAATTCAGATGCTTTATTTTTTTTGTTATCAAACGCGCTTAAACATGTTAAAATATGAACCCACTAAATTTAAATATTAAATTAGATTATCAAATGAAAACTTAACATAACTTTTGTTGTATGCCAAGAAATACAATAAAGTTACGTAAATGTTTATCAAATTACGAAAGAAGTACAATAGCAGTATGAACGCACCTAAACCTAGCCATACCTGCCCCATCCCCCTTCCAATGTGAGCCAAAAAGGTTGGGAATTACGTAGTAATAATGAAGGGAACTAGAAAGTGGTGCTGATAATAGTTTAAACACATGCTTCATCAGCCATGATTGCCCTGGTTGAGCTATAAGAGTGATGGCTCTAACTTTTCGTGTGGCCTAAATCCCTATGCAGTACTCAGCCCACGAGCGCATGCCCCAACAATGTTTGTAATCCATGTTACACCACTAATGTTCACCAGTAGTTGTTAACCATATATCTTTTCATATTTGATTTTTTGTTCTTTCTCCCAAAAAAAAAAAAATT
The DNA here is from genome assembly GCF_003713205.1 of Coffea eugenioides. Taxonomy (NCBI): domain Eukaryota; kingdom Viridiplantae; phylum Streptophyta; class Magnoliopsida; order Gentianales; family Rubiaceae; genus Coffea; species Coffea eugenioides. The sequence goes on from NC_040044.1 coordinate 10,284,341, forward strand.
AGATCCCATTTGGATTTGCTATTTTTAGAATTTTTTTTTAAAAAAAAATGTACTGTAACAATTTGATGTATATATGTTAAAAGAGAATTAAAAATATGTTAACGGAGAAAGTAAAAAATTTTTCTTAGAAAACTGCAATTCAGACAAGAATTGTTTTAGCACATAGGCTTTTGCCCCTCCAAATTGAACATATCATCACAGAAGCACGGTCTTTTTGTATATTATTTAGAAAAACAAATTGCATAAAGTTGAGACAAATTATCAACCATTCACCAGAATTTCAATTTTACCCCTCTAATATGTTTAATTCACAGGTAAATGCGATTGTCATTTAAGTTGTTAAATCAATTTATCTTGTTATGTACTTAAAACCTTTTGATCCCCGAATAAGCAAATATATAATAACTAGGAAAGAAATATGTGCTCTTGTATTTTCAGTTTTAGAACTTTTCAAACTGGATAAATCAAGATTTTGTTCCTTTGACCATTTCGACCAACAAATGACTGAGGATGGAGCCTTTAATTTCGAGGAAGTTCCTCGAATTCTTTATAACTATAGTGTAGATTAATTAACTGCCTTGTTAGATGTGGAGTGCCTTAAAATACATAGTAAAATGGCATTTTTGGACACTCAAGATACTTATAAAGAGGGAATTAAAAAGTTTAGTAAACTTAAATAACATATGTTATATGAGTAATACGCTCATTTACAAGAAAACGGAGAACGTTTGGATAGAGTGTTATTTGAAATATTATAAAATAACTATTATTATATTTTTTACGATATGATGTGTGTGACATAAAAAAATATTTGAAAGATTAAAAAAATTTGATTGAAAAACTCATTTGTAATGCAAGCACGAATATTTATTTCAGATAATGACTTATCCATTAATGTTTTTATACAACTATATGACTACACCATATAGATACTTGTTCTCAAATCGACCATTTGACTCCCCATTTGTCAAAAAGACCAGAAATTTTGAAAGAACAATCTAGGCAGGGACCATTTTCAATTCCTTTCATTGCTCAATTCTCAAGCTAAAGACAAATTCTAACATCCCTACTTGAACAATACGTGGTGTTTTCTTAGCTGCCTGCCCAAATGTGCTAAACTCGTACTGTCCCAAGCCTCTCAATTAATGACCTCACCTGCATGTCCCCAATTATATATATATGATTAATCTTTCCTACACTGATAGTTATATATATACATATAGATCAATCATCATTTCCAATTATCTTTTTTCGAGCATTCTTTTTACATCAAAAACACCAATAAATAAAAGTCTTTGTTACCATATTGTCATTTCTTCTTGTCTTGCATATAATGGCCTCTTTTATCTTTTTTGCCTCTTTATTTTTTTTTTTTCCATTTTCTTTCTCCCATTGGCATGTTCCCTCTTGCAATCTCTTAATTTGTATGTCACATAAGTGAATTATTGGCCAGCATTTCTTCAATTTGTCAACCAAAAAAATGCCTGTTCAAATTCTATGTCTGTGCATTATTAATTGAGTTGAGTATGACATGTCATGATTTATTAATTAATTAAATGTTCCTTCTCTATATCAACTTATTGCATGCCAACCAAAACCACAAATTTGTACAAAGTCAGCCAATCTTCTTGTGAGTAATGTTCATCAAAGTCACATGTCATGACTGGCAAGTTGATCACATTTCCTTTCTTCCTTTTTTTTATTCAAACAAATGACATAAGGTAAAGAAATAGGTTGAAGAAATACCAATTAAACTAACTAATATGGTTAATTAGGACTTTGGTGCTTGATGGAATGAATATGGCAATTTATGTAGCTTTGTTATTCCAAGAGTGCTTGTGTTTTTTTCTAATCATGACTAATTTTCTTGACAAGTTCATCATACAAAGCAAAGTGCACCAAGGCAAAGATTTTTAGATGGCACAAGGGTTTGAAAAAAAACTTGCGTGAAAGACTGAAAGTACAAATTGAAACTTTCTCCTAAAAATCCATTTTGGAACTTGTCAAGCAGCATACATGATGAGGTAATGAACTAAGATTAGATTAAATTACACCATACATAATAGTACTGAAACTGATTTATCTTGGACATCATTTGGATGAATACATTGGAAGAATTCAAGTTTAAGTAAAATTTTCTCGTTTGGATTGTCATTTTCTAGATTCTTTGTAGAAAAATATATTATAACGACTTAACGCATACGAAATAAAAAGCTGTTTGACTAAATGATCACGAAAAACGTAAAATTTTTTCTGAAAAAACCTTCAATCCGAACAGATATTTCCTAGAAGGAAGGTAGAAGCTTGGGTGCAAGTAAAGATGATCAGTCAATTATGATGTTACACTTGTTACAACCAAACTTCGAATACAGAATACAGACTGAGCACCACACACCAAAAACTCTTTTGACTTTCATTTCATAGGTCATTCATTAATACTGCGACGGATATCTTAGGACAAAATTCTTTTACTTTTCCTCGGGAATTGACCATAATCTTCTCAAAGCAAAGATTTTATCCTCAAGCAAGAACAAAAACCTTTACTTTTTCCCCCTAGGCCTTGGCAATTGTCATGGGATTTGGGATACATTTTTGTTGTTGACATTTTCTCTCTCTTTTGGCATTTTTGTTTTACGAATTTTTGTCGATTTTATCTCTCTTTTAGCATTCTAACAGATACACTTAACCCAAGAAAAAGAAAAAAGAAGGCAAGTGTAACACTAAGGACCTTATATAGGGTGGCAAGTGAAATTCTCAAAAACCCCATATAAGATTTGTGGAATTATCCCTAGAAATTGACAGGCAAAAGCATAGAGCCTGAAATTTTGACTTGAGGTGTCTTGAATCAGGGGATATGGTTGCTCGTTGGCAATTTGGTGGGCCTTCAAGTTCAATATGATTATTATCTTTTTCTTTTTCTTTAATTTTTTTCCTCACTACCCTTTCCTTCTCCATGGAATTATCATCAGGAAAGATGCAAATTGAATCCCTCTTTCTTTAAGAGAGTGTCTAAATAAAAATTAAAAGCAGCTGATGATTATCACTCCAATATTTCACAAACAGAACCCAAGTATAGAAAAAAAAAAAAGGAAAGAGTTAAATAACAAAAGGAGAACAGGTTAATTGTCTGTAGGAACATTTCTTGGAAGCATTATTGTATTAAACTTGCCATTCTGAAAATAGAAAGTTATTGCCTGATATGTTGGTTTCTTCTTCTTTCAAAATTTTTTATCCTGATATGCATAGGACAAAAATCTTTGTGAAGGGATTTGATGTAGGAAGAGGAATAACTGATAACTTGTGGGGAGTGTCCAAGAAATTATTGCAAGGAACCTGTAAAACAGCAGACATCTTGGCATAATCAGTGGGAAGAAGATTTGAACATTTGAACAAGATTCTTGGGATTATATTAAGAGGGATAAGGGGTTGTCTCCTGGCATTATTGGTGAGTGGGGACTCATCGAAACATAAATATTCTTTCAACTACTTTTGATTATAGCAGTCAGTACTACTCGCAAGTTTGTAACTTGAGCTGTTTGATCCAAAGGATGAAGATGATGATTAGAGCAAGGAACAAAAATGAATTGAAAATCCTTAGTAGTATATTGCTTTTTTACAAAGTTGGTGGAGAGAATGATTAGGGACCCAACTTTAGTACAAAATGGACCTAAAACATGAGATGTACCATAATAAACAACCAAAGGCAATTTCTGAAAGACAGCTAAGAATCTAATAAGTTTACTGCAATGTTCAAAAAGACACAACTTGACATTAACAGAAGATCAGTTGCTTTCTCTTTTTTCACAAAGTGCTTTCACATCCTTTGCCCTACTCAAGCTTTTACCACTGTTCTTAACTTATTGCTCTTTTAAACATGTTTTGTTTAGTCTTTTTGGCAGAAAGAGAACTGACAGATGTTTTCCCTCACACTCTTTTTGTTTTCAAAGTGAACATTTTGAAACCCAAAAAGAGTATTCTTTCTTCTTCCAATTGTTTGTCCATTCTGCCTTTCTCATATGTATCACTCTCCCTCCTTTTTTTCCGACTACCAACTTTTTAGAATTGGAAGAACAAATTGTTGTTGTTTTTGGTTTTGTTCCTTCTCTAATCTAATCACATTTCAATTTTGTTTTTAGTGAGATTCTTCATTTGGCATTGGACTACTTGAAAGAACAAAGAGATGCATACTACTATCATTTTGACCAAAAGAATAAAGAGTGCGCTTGGAAACAATTTTTGCGTAGGTTTTTAAGGTTATATTAAAAAGATAGTTAAAAAAATAAAGAAAAATATTTAAAAAACGTGTTTACGATGCATTTAATAGTGCATGCTCCGAAAACAACTCTTTTACGATGCATTTAATAGGGCATGCTCCGAAAACAACTCTTCAGCTCACGTAATTCAATTGAAAATTGAATAAAAAAACTTTTTTGTGAAAATGTAAGTAATGTAAACTAAAATTATCACTAATGAACCAGAAGAAATTGAACCACAAGGAAAACATAGTGATTAACTCAAGAAAAACATATAGCATCAACCAACGTATACTCCATCAAAGACCATTTAACACTACTATCGCTTTCAGACACCAACGGTTCCAAACCGGTCTGCAAACCATTCCTAGAAGTGGATGAAAAGAAGAAGAAAAAAACCACAAGACATCAAAACCTTCTCTGAACCAAACTGACACAAATAGTACTAAACCAAGTGGTAGGACAGCGTACGTGGGAGCGGTCACCATGTTTGAATACAAAAGCAGGCATGCACTTGATTGAATTTTTTTTTTTTTTTTTTTACATGCAATGGAAGTGACATTATTAATTCAGAGACCATTTGGATCATTCACAGCAACACATATAGGACTAGAGGTCTTTTCGTTTTCCATAACGCAAGGCCGCATAGAAAAACACCAAATCCAAAGAGAATGAATGCATTTAAAAGCGAAAGGACAAATGTTGTAGTACCAAGGAAATGTCTAACAAGCACCAAAGTTGGCAGTAGCATTTAACATCCATAGGAAGAAAAAGCCAGAGACGAAGCAAAATGTACACATTGTAGTTTACAGGAAGAAAGTATTGACAAAAATATTCATAAATAACAGCTGTCCGCATTGCACACTTTCAATCCCCTTTCAGTATGTATCTTTCTAACGCCTCTCCCCCAATTGTCTCACAAGATATTTAGAACAATCCAACCACAAAAGTTTAAAAAGAACCCAGAAAGAAAAAATCCAACAAATATGAATAATAACAAAATCCCAGAACTTTTGAACTCATTATCCAATGCTACTATCAACCAAGAAAAGAAAAATGATTGTATGGATGAACTAAAAAAAAAAAGAACCCTCCTTGATCCCACTTATTATGCATTGCAGTCTCCTTGTGAATTTGGTCCAAACACCTCAAGAATTTGCAATGCTATTCCTCACTCTGACTTGATCTTGGACCTACAGAGAAGCTTCTTCTTCCTGGAAGTTTGATTATCAAATGTAAGCACAATCTTGCCTGGTTCCCCAATTTTATAGCTTCCACTGATCACTGGTTCATCTGTTGGTCCAGACTTTCTTGACTTTTGTACAATCACAGTGTAGCCACCCTCAGCACTCGGTACAAATTCAGCTCCATGAGTTACTTCCCATCCTACTACTCTTACCTCCCACACAAGAGTGCTGCCAGCCTGCGTATCCAACAATCCCAAGAAATCATTAGTTAAAAATCATTGCTTTATCATATCTACAATTAACCGAAAATGTTATAGAAGACAAGCACTAATTATTACCTCAGTAGCTGGGAATTCAACGGTTTGCTTAGATGATGGCTTGATAATTTCCTCTGTTGCAGCTTCAGCAATAGTAAATTCTTGTTCGCCTCCTCTGCTAAGACCACCATACTGTACAGGTACTTGTTCAGGTGCTATGTACCTGATATTTCACCAATCCAAAAAAAGTACATGTTACATTGATATCAGGCATGTATTCAGAATTGGGAAAATTAATTAACCAAGCAGAGAGAAACGGGCAAAGACTGCTGCTTACTTGAATAGGGTCTCAGCAGTTTTGGAAGGACCGGCAAATACAAACTTGCTCTTGGTCCTTGTGGTCAAGAATGGACTGATCATCCTATTGTAGGCCACGTACCACCATGGAACATTGATGAACACCTACACAGAGATCACCAACATCATCCCACATGCGAATCAATTCCAAATTTAACAACCAACCCTTGATTCATTAATATTAATAAATCAAATTATCAAACTCAATAACAATTCACAACAAATTTAGGATCTGAAGAACAAAGTCAAAAATGGATATGAACCTGTTTGGCAACAAATTCAGGATAATTGTCCTGCAACAATTGGAGGGCTTGATTGGTGGCCTGTCTCAACTCCTTCTTGAAGAGGAAGAGTCCAGGGGAATTCTTGAGATCATTGACTTGAACGATTGTGTTGATCCCATCAGGATGGAAGTCCAGCTTCCTGATACTCTTCTCCAAGAACTGAATTCGCCACCTCAGGAACTTAGAACGCTTGTCAGCATCAGCAAAAGCGTTCTGATACAATTCCTTATCCTGAAATTCACCAAAAGCGTTGTAACAAACGGGGTGTCCTTCTTTATCCACTCCATGCATGTAAACAACCTTTTCCAGTCCACTCCCAACACCTTCTTCCTCCAACAGTCCCTCAATTCCAAATTCTTTTCGCCAGGCGACAACGCTTTTGAGCATGGAAAAAGCATCCTTGACCTTGAAGTCTCTTGCCCTGAGGAACTTGAGAAGGATCACGTCACTTCTCTCATCGGCCAAGAGAGGAATTCCCCATATGGATACTTCCTCCGGGCCCTTTGGTTCCTCCACGACTTCCTCTTTTGGTTCCTCCTTTGGCTGCTCCTCCACCTGAGCAGCTGCCTCAGGAGCGGGGGCGGCAGGCGGGGTGGTTTCTTCAACTATGGTTTCCTTGATTTCTTCAGTCTCAGCCTTTTCCTCCACCTTCGCAGCCACAACAGGGGCAGGCTGTGGCTCTGCTGATGGTAGTGTGATGACTTCCTTCTTTTCTTCAACAACGGGCTCGGCCTCAGGCTTTGGTGGTTCCTCCGATACAGGTGGAGTGACTTGAGCAGCAGGCGCCTCGGCTTCAGCTTCCTTCTTCTCTTCAGTTTTCGTTTCTTCAACACCTTCCTTCTTCTCCACCTCTTCAGTCGGTTTTACCTCCTCGGTGGCAGCCGCCGACGCCGCGGTTTCAGCCTCCGGTTCTGGCTTCTTCTCCTCCTCCGGTTCTGGCTTCTTCTCCTCCTCCTTAGCCGGAGCAGCAGGAGGCGGCGGAGGCGGGGCAGTGAATTCATGCTTGTCAAGCGCCTCCCGAATCAACTTTTTGAACTCATCAATAGCCTTCTTCTGCGGGTCAGGCAATTCTTCAACAACGTTGGTTTCTTCCTTAAATGAAGCAGATTCAGCAATCTTCTCCTCAGCCTTCTCAGCCTCAGCCTCGAGGGTCTCCACGGCAGCCTCTTCCGCCGGCTTCTCCATTGCCGCCTCCGACTTTGGAACCGGATCAGGCTCCGGTTTTGGGCCCACCGTTGATTCCTTCTCAACAACAGCCTGAACATCGGATACCACCACCTCCGCTGGTGCCTCTGCTGCTGTATTCTTTGTTTCCTCCGCCATGTCTAACAAGTTTCTTTAGTAAAAGAAAAAAAACACAATCAAAAACCCAAGTTTCTTCAGTAAGAGAGAATTTTCTGGAAAGCAAGGAAGTTGTGAGGGGAGAGGGAAGAGGGAAGAGAGGAGGGGTTGATGGGCTTGAATTTGGGAAGGATTTGAGGGGTTATCAGGTTATGGGAAATGAGGAGGAGGCTAAATATGAGAAGCGGGGAGGGGACTAGGGGAGGGGGTTTAGAAGGGGAAACTAGTGTGTGAGTGTGTGAGAGAGAAAAAGGAAAGGGAACAGACTGTCAAGAGGGGAAACGTCTGTCTTGACGGGAGAGAGGGAGGGGCCGAAGTGGGATTGCCAGCTCGTTACCACTCTTGTCGTGGGGTCCACACCACTCATACCACTCTCTTAACCGTTGATATAGCTATGATTCATTCGTTCGTTCAGCTTACAAGTCTACAACTACAACTACTACGGAGTAGGCAGCGGTTTTGCGTATAATTGTGGGTAAATTACACCAATAGTCCCTCGAGCTTTTTTAAATTAGGGCAAAAAAAAAATTGGGCAGCCGTTAAACTATTTTCTGTGTCTGCTTCGATCATTAAACTATTTTTTGATTCAAAATGGCCACTGAAAAAATACTTTAGTGGCCAAAAATGTACAAGCAAAATAGTTTAGTAGCCATAGGAGATTTTAGGTTTGGATTGAGAAGTACAATAGACATATTTACCCTAAAAATTTGACATGTGATTTGCACTTTTTGGTTTGTTTTTAAATTAAGAACAAAATCAGATGAAATGATCATGGAAATGTTTTAATTAGTTAGTTGAGTAGTTGAATTGAAACGAAAAATAATTTGATAGTCAAAAGTAAAATTACGAAATAATTTAATAGCTGTCTGCTATGTTTTGCTCTTTGAATTATGTGCATAGACAAAAATTGTTTGGAACTTTTCAAAAATAATATTAAAGTATTTTTATTATGTAATGAGATAAAAAAAAAGTTGTTGGAAGGATAAAAAATTGATTATAAAAAAGTTATATAATGCAAGCAAAAGTTTTTTTTCCAAATAATAACATATCCGAACAATTGAAATGTTTCTTATATTTGAAATTTTTTTGCTTTGTGGTTTTCTAAGCATAGTATTTTGATCCCAAGTTGTATTTCGGTTTATTTCTACCTCAAAAGGACATGGACACATGCAAGAGAAAGATTTCAACTGATAAAAAAGGAAAAATGAGTTTTTTTGGCTTCATCTGTCATCGTAGTTCCTTCTTGCCCTTGAGGTGTTGGATGTGGTGCGCGTTGTGTTTGAAATTGGTTACGGAGTTCGTGATTAAAATACAGTGTTGTGAAAATATATGTAGGACTAAAGTATCTCATTTCAAATATTGTGGGTTAAATTTGCAGAAGATGAAAATGTTAGGGACTATTATGAGAACTTTACATAATTGCGGTGTATATACCTGTACTGTATATGATAGAAAATAATTAATTAATTTTTTGTCAAAAATAATTAATTAATAATTGTGTAGAATCTTGTGAATTCTGTGATACATATCTGTCTCGACATCCATAAATGGATCTTTCGAATTTATCAAACTTATGCTTGCTATTTTTGGCTTGTAACGCTTAATTTGAATCTGTTTCAGTTCGAGGACGGCGGTTAGAAAAGAGTTTTTCTTTTTTTGGACGGAAGTAGAGGTGACAATTTGTCCCAACTTTCAATGGACTATCCATGCCAAAGGAACTTTGGACGGAATGAATATTATAATTTGATATTGGGTTTAAAATAAAATATATCTTAATTGTACCCATTAATTGATGAAAAATATTAGAAAATGTTGAGGTTGACAAAATTTCTACATGGTAGATCTCAATAAATTTTTCTTCAGTCATTTTCTTTGTATTTTAAATGTTCCAATATTGTACAAAGAAATCGAAGCAGCGTTCGCATAGGCTTAACTTACATCTAGGAATGCCAATTTCTCTTTGGGTGATCAAAGAGAAGGATCCCTTCTCGCTGTGAGCTTATCTTGTAATTTTCTATTCAATTGCATAACTTTAATCAAATGTTTTATGTTATCGAATATCAAGGCAGCTGAGTAGTTGTCCTAAGAACTTTGCATAGAGTGTAAAATGAATTCATGAAAATATAAATTTAAAGAAATTTAATAAATAAAAAATATTAAAGTTATTTAAAAAATAAAAAATGAATTAAAAGAAAAAAATATGTAGAAAATAGATTTGGGTATTGGGCGGGATCAATCTAAACCCATCCCAAAGTGATCCCGCCCAAGTTAGTTTCAAAACACATATAGGTAAGGTTGAGCCCAAACCCATATGACTCGGTTCCATCTCAAACCCAAGCAAATCCCGCCCATTTTGTCACCTCTAGGCAGAAGGGACAAGACATATACCTCAATGAAGCAAAAATATTTTGTACTCAAAAGAATAAAACTTATAATCCGACCATCCAAGAAAGGTTACACGAATGTCATCTCCATATTTTGGTTAATTGTACGTTTTAAAATCACTAGACTAACGTCTTCTCGACTTGATAAGAAAAAAAAATTTAGCAATTTATCACTCTGAATCAATAATATACGTTCATTTTCAGCCGAAAATGAATATTCTATTAAGTAGAAAACAAATCCAAACTGTTGCGAAGCTTGATTCGAAGTTTTGCTTTCACATTTAGTAAGATTTTAAAATTTAATTTCGAACTCAACTCGATCATAAATTTGATAGGTTGGAGCTCGATATGTGCAAGTTTATTTTATTTTGAATTTTTTTAGAAATAATACATAGATAAAGTATTAGTATATCAAATGAAAATAAAAAAAGTTCTTTTGAGCCTTATTGAGTCAAATGTTTATAAGCTCAAATTTTGGGTCGATAATCTAATCCACTCGTAATAATTGTTTGAGCTCTGTTCAAGCTCATCATACTCTGATTCAAGTCAAGCCCAAAACAATTGAAATAAATGGTTGCTTTATTTACAGCCCTAGAGCCAAGAAAATGAAATGTGGACTTCTGTTGTAATAACTCCATAAAAATAAAATATTAGCTCGTGAATTGGATATTGAAACCTAAAAAATGATATTTCCAATTAACCGAGTGTTGTATGAGCTAAAATGCAAATCAAGCAGAGGAGACAAACAATTTTAGTAGTTATTCTTGTACCTTGTGTAAGTGAAGTATATTTTACATGCAATCTTACAATGGCTTCTTTCAAAATTGAGAATTTTTTTCCTCTAAGAAACAAATATTGAATTAATATAAAAAACGGAAAAAGTACTCTTTCTTCTTCTTCTTTTTTTTTTTTTGTGAAAAAGATAATTATCATTAGGTAATTGCAGTCACATATTGCTTCGACTAATGGAATCTACAAAGTCAAAACAAGTAATTCATTGTTTAGCTTTCATAAGTAAGGTAGTTGTAGCAGAATCCCTTGCGCTATTATTATGCAAATTTCTCTTATTTGTATGGATCTGTTTAACAGAAGAATGAGGACCAAAATATTGAACGTTAGGCTGTTAAGGGACCTATAAGCAATAAATGTAGAAGGACCAATTCTCACGAATTATAGAATGATGATGTGCCGCTTTAATCTTCACTTAACCACCAATTAAGTAACTAATGCAGACAAAGAAAAACTAATATACACAAAGAAAAATTGGAAGAACTTGTTGACATATATATAGTCTTCTAGAGGCTTAAGTGTACTCTTGGGCGATGACACTAGTGAAGTTCCATCTTGTGAGGTTCATATTCATCAAAGAAAATTTGCAGAAGTGATCAGAGTTTCATGAGATGGTACATTTACTAAAGATGCCAAATATTTTAAAAAGCACTAATTAACGAAGAATTTAGAGAAGTTGGTAGTTTTTCTGATGTTCTTATGCTTTTTATTTTGTTCAGATTGCAATTTTTCAAAGGAAAATTTTTACATTTTTCATGATTACGTTTTTCAATCATTTTTTAATTTCACAAATATGAAATCGCTATAATACATTTTCCTACAGAAACTCCAAAAAATTGCAATTCAAATGGCAGCATTTTGACGTAAAAGGAGGGAATATTATGGTTAGAAAATTCACTTTCCATGTTAACTGAAGAATTATTTACATTCAAGAGAATTTGACAATAAACTAGGGAATATCATGAAAAAAAATATTACTTTTCAGACATTTTTATAAGCTTCTACGTCATTTGTCACTATCAACATATGAAAATTTTAATTGGAAGTTTCATACTGTATAATCAAGGATCTTCTAGAGAAGATATACTTTTCAATTGATTACCGGATAAGATTTGGTGAAAACCCCATTAGTTTACTTAAGGAATAAATACCGTCAACTTTCAAAACAATGGGCAAAAGTTTTGTGGTCGATGCTCAAATTTTCTAAACCTCATGGGTCAACCCCTCAATCAAGCTCGTTGAAGAAAAATTGTTACCTCGAGTTGCCGCTAAATTCTTTGAAGCTTAAAAGCTCTATTTCTCAATTTGAATTTCCGAAATAAGAACACTTAAACTTGCGTTTTTTTCTTGAATCTAGGCTTAAGACATTTTGATAAGTTTATGAAAAAAACATATATGGTTTTTAAAAATTTTTTTAGCAGGTGAAAGATAGGATTTAAAAATCGAAGATATTTCAATAAGTTTATGAAAAAAGCAAATATTATTTTTTAAATTCTTTTTTTTTTGATAGAAAAGAAGTGAGATTTAAAAAGCAACGAAGGAAAAAAAAAGAATTTAAATTGAGGACCTTTAATTTCAGATGTCTCAGACTAATTAAGACATCCTCGGCCATATATGGTTATTTTATCTGTGAAGATAACATTTTATTTGTGTATACTAAATTTTTTTGGCCATAATTGATGTGGCTGTTGTTTTTGATTAACTTTTTATGCACAGAATGTATAGTAATTTTTTTATAATAACAATTTTGGATGTATATCACATATATGTATGATTTAAATTTTAAATTTGAATTTATATTATACAGTATGATCTAAACTTGCTAGCGAAAAAAAAAACTAACAATAATGTATAAAAAAGTATAAGTTATCCTTTTTTTTTATTTTTTATTACCCACTTTTG